>NC_084533.1:7785537-7970537 GCF_024500275.1 Phycodurus eques | reverse complement strand
ACCATCTTGACTGTTATGGACGCAAAGTTCAAAAGCCAGCATCTGTGATGGTAATTGCTGTGTTAGTGCCAATGGCATGGGTAACTTACACATCTGTGAAGGCACCATTAATGCTGAAAGGTACATACAGGGTTTGGAGAAACATATGCTGCCATCCAAGCCACGTCTTTTTCGTGGACGCCCCTGCTTATTTCAGCAAGACAATACCAAACCACATTCTGCACGTGTTACAACAGCGTGGGTTCGTAGTGAAAGAGTGCGGGTACTAGACTGGCTTGCCTTCAGTCCAGACCTGTCGTCCATTGAAAATGTATGGCGCATTATGAAGCGTAAAATACGACAACGGGGACCCCGGACTGTTGAACAGCTGAAGCTGTACATCAAGCAAGAATGGGAAAGAATTCCACCTACAAAGCTTAAAAAATTAGTGTCCTCAGTTCCCAAACGTTTATTGAATGTTGTTAAAAGAAAAGGTCATGTAACACAGTGGTAAGCATGACCCTGTCCCAGCTTTTTTGGAACATGTTACAGCCATACAATTCTACGTTAATGATTATCAAATTTATCAGTTTGAACATTAAATATCTTGTCTTTGTAGTGTATTCAATTAAATGTAAATAAAAACAGAATACAATGATTTGCAAATCATTGTATTCTGTTTTTATTTACGTTTAACCCAACATCCCAACTTAATTGAAATTGGGGTTGTAAAATGTTTAGTGGAAGTGTGTAAGGATTCAGGCTCATGTCCTTATTTCATTTTCCAGTTGATAAATCTATGGTTTTCTGCAATCTTCTGTTTCACAATCTATTTAGGTATGTCATCTCAATAAAATAGAATATATTCTAATTTATTGAAATGTACCAATATATTATAAAACTCCCTACCTCAAAGACGGTCTGTAGCCAGGTTGGCATTGATTCTCATCAGTGCTCAATTGCCTCACCTGCAAAAAAAGGGTTAGTTATTAAATGTATCAAAAATATTAGAAATTTAGATTAAGATCAAAAATAAAACATGAAAGCTTGAAATACCAGCATTTTCTTTAGATCCAGTAGGTTTCAGTAAACAGCAACATCAGCCTAATTTACTTAAGCTGCCCTGAACTAATGAGTGTGAAGCAAACAAAAACCACATGGGCCACAGGAACCTTTCGCTATCAGGAACTCAGTTCCAGGGCTGGTTTGTGGAAAAGCCCCTTATGTTAAAATGCATGATAACCTTTACGGAACAACTTTATTTGATTACTCAGCACATCCAACCGTTCAAAGTTTTTAGTACTTTTTGCACAACTTATCTTTAAAGAAGCTGAACAACAAAATTCAAAACTGTCGTTTGATCCATTAACTGGCGTCTTGAAGCTGCCATTGCAAACAAAGGCTTTTGTACAAAGTATTAAATAAATACCAGTTGGCGTGTTCAATACTTTTTCCCTGTGTGATTTCACGTAATTACACAGCTTAATTTCTGATCTTATTTGGTCTGCTTTCTTTATTAAGTATGTATGGATTACTTGGGTTGTTCCCAACATCTGGTTAAAATTTCATGACAATAGCACCTTTGGAAATATATTCAGTGAGAGAAATGGTGATGTGGTGTTAAATACTTATTTCAGCCGCTGTATTTCCAAGGACGTCCACTTCGAAGCCTTTCTGTTACAATCATTGCCAACAGCCAAAATATCCACTCTCCGTTATTGTCGTCTATTTCCTGTGGCAATCTGCTTCTTCTTGACAATCAAGCCATGTTTCTGTAATTAAATTAAAAAAAAAATAATAATAATAATAGTATATTGTATATGTAGCCTCAAAACCCGATACAGGATCACAGTTTTTACTTTGCAGCACTTGGGTTGATGTGCGGCGCTCAATCATTTGGTGTGCTGCGAAGAGTCACACACAAATTTTTTCGGAATGGTCCACTTTAAGTCACATTCGGCAGCAGCGTTCAATGTGCTTTAAGTGTTGTCTTGGTGTCATGATGTCAAAATGTGAACAATTAAAATACAAATTCAAATTAAAATATAATAAAGAAGCAGGGAACTTATTGGTCTATTCGTGGCTCAAATATGTGTGTGAATTTTGCCGTTCAGCTCGTTTTAGAGAACAGCAAGTTGTGCAAAAAGTACTGGACAGTTGGATGTGCATTCAAAAGTTTAGACAAGGTCAAATTATGTTCACTTGCAAAGGTTATTGTGCATTGTAGGGTCATCCTGATATGTTTCCCGAAAGTCGAATATCCTTAAGTTTTTGTGAGGAGTAGTGTATCATATCTAGCTATTTTAGCCAGGCCACAGCACAACTTGTGGGACAGACTTTGTTTGATTTGGATACAGCCCTGCCTAATTATAAAGCACAACTTGGAAGTTTGCTGATGTCATCCTTTCACTCTAGATGGCCATTGGCAGATGATCACCTTCACTCTCCTTCTAATTCCTCACAGAGACGAGGGCCGAGAGAAGCTGAGCAAAGGTGATGGTGGCTCAGCAAATGGCGCATCAGAACAAGTCCCACCCACTGATCCTCAGGTCCCAATCACTATGCCGCCTCCCCCGCCGATGAGCATTGACGCGGGTGCCCAGTCCGGTGGATATGGCGGATACAGCAGCTGGTATCAGGTATGTGAATTTTTCTGTGTTGAACTGATTTTTGTTTTGTAGTAATTTGCTTTTCCTTCTGCCAGCAACCACAGTACAGCAGTTATGGCTACCAGAACACCTGGAACTACAACCAGGGATACTATCCACCCAGCTAAAATTAAAGAACTGAGCGGGGCACCGGGACTAAAAACTGAAACAGCAAGTCCTCTCAAGTTTGATCCCGCGGATTCTCGCAAAATATCTCCCACCATCTTTTTCTCACTGTCCTGCCTCCTGACTTTCCTCGCTGTCGTCGTTGACGACAAAGGTGCTCGGGTCATCACACGCCCCATTTGGTCTGTGTAGGAAGGTGACGATATGAAACGGACATGAGTGCATTGCTCGCTAGACCTCGTCGCTCTTTTAAGCAGAACTATTTTTGTATTTGTCCATAGACTTTCATTTTTGTTTATCTAACTTCGCTGGCCATATATTACGGGGGATTTTGTGCCAAGCATGCAAAGTTTTTTTTTTTTTTTTTTTTCCCCTCCTACTGTACATAAAAAAAAAAAAAGTTTTATAGTGTCTTATGGTTCTGCATATGTTTTGATTTTTCGAAATCTCATTTGAGGCTGAGATGCATTTGACCTTATTCACATGCGGTGTTTTGAAGAAAATATTTTTTTCAGTTGTGTGCATCTGACATGCTCAACCCACCTTTTCCCAACACATCAAATGAGCGGCAAGATGAAAGACAAAGTGCAGCACAGCAATTCTCCAAGTCAGCTTTATTTAAAGTCAATTCTTGAAGTCAAATATGCAGACATACTTGTCAATATATTCTGACTTATAAAAACTGGCAAAGTAGAATCTCACAAAATCAGTAAATTGTGAACTCATTTTAAGGCCCTTTTAAATAAGCAAGTGAAGATAGTTTACCATGGAAGAATCTGGTTGACCTTTTTGACACCAATCCGATGCCAACTAGCTTTACTATGTACATCTTTAATCACTGCATCCAAAACAAACATCCAGTGAAATCAACCAGCCAAACAACCAGTTTTCTTTGACGCCTTTGCTGATATGACCGATAACATAAATTTAACCTTCATCGTTAGTCCAGTACACTGACTGACAGATTGAAACTAAAGCCTTGGTGTACCGTTCAGTCTATTTCTTCCGGAAATGTAGTAGAGGTGGTGAGGTAGGCTCAGGAAGCAGATTGCTCTCCCTAAACTCACTTACTTTTTGGTAACAACCAGCACAGCTGAAGGCACCAAGCCTAAGCAGAGAGGAATCAAGGGGAAAGGGATTAGAAACAGCCGAGTTGGAATGAACGGAGTAATGTGCAGCAGAACAGCAATATGTATCAATGTGTCTCACCCAGCTCTTTGAGGGGCTTCTCCATATCCATATCAGTGTAGACGTGGCGGGGGTAAGGGGACAGCAGCGTAAAGTCCTGACCCTCCGGCGTGTTGCCGTTCACCTGCACGTAGACGCGTACCGCCGCCAGCGGCTCCTGGGCCTTAAACACCGCCGTGATGGTGGACCCATCAAGCAGACGCACCTATTGTTAACACGGAACAAGTGGGAAGTGAATTCGCTGTTCTCTTATGAGCGGAACGGCAAAATTCACAACAGGTGTTTGATCAATTAAAATTTCTACGGATGTCCACCGTTTTGCCTTTCTTGACTATCACACTCTCTGTTGCAACCTGATGATTACACCCTGTGACACTCTAAACTCAGTGGCCACTTCACTGAGAAAATCCTGTTTAAAGCCTCCCAATGGCGACGTACTGTTGATCAATTGTTAGGTATTGTATTGGTCTCGTGAACGGCGTGATGAAGAGGACTGTTGAAATATCAATTCCAATTGAACTGGGAAATTTATTGGTCCATTCATGGACCAAACAAAAGTTCAGAGGAGGCTAAATTCTCCCATAATGAGTGGACCCCAGCATACAAGCAGTTTGGCAAAGGCAGATTCTCTCTCCCACTCCCCCAATTTTTCAATATTTCTTTGTTTTTCTTTTCTTTTTTTTAGGGGGGGGGGGGGGCAATCCGCAAAAACTTATTGGATGTTTATCCCAAAGCCACCTGTCCCTACCTTTTCGTGCGTAATGTATGTAGGAGGGCCTCACCTGTATTCTGGACTCGTCATACTCTTTCTTAATGGGGGGTGGGCCCTGACTGGTGGGTGACAATGGGCTGGGCTGGACCGAAGTAGTACTTGTGCTTGAGGTTCCTCCGCCTCCAAACTTTTATCAAAAGGTAAGCAAAATTCCAGTCAAGATTGCCTCTACACAAAGAAAACACTGTGTCAACTACCTTTTGTGCTCTCTCCTCCCTGTCTCGTGCTATCTTGTCTTTAACTCTTTGCCTAGTGGAGATGAACAAAGTTAAACACTAACGTATGACCTAACCGTTTCCTGCTCACATGTTCATGGGGACATTACCTGGCCAACTTGTCCTCCATCTTCTCTCTCTGCCGCAGCTCGGTCAGCTTCCTCATGTCGTCGTCTTGCAGCCTATTGCGAATCTGCTGTAGCTCTTGGCCTTGCTTCCTCCGCTGCTTTTCTTTCTCCAGCTCCTCGGCACGTTCGCGCTCTCTCCGCTCTGCCTGTTTTGCCCGCATCAGCTCCTCCAGCCTGACGCACACAAGGCAGCAGCAGTCAGTTAAAGGGGTATAACTGAAAACAAAACATTTCCACGGGACCGCTTCAAAGATTTTGGGGTTGATTGTCTGGCCCATATTGAAGAGGAAAACGTAGTTTAGGTATAAAATTGAGCCGCACGATATATTGCTTGGACGTAGTCATTGCAAAGGTCCTGACGATGTATGAGGGGAAAAAAACTAAGGTACCCAACATGCACTGCGCACATCAGTCCACTAATCACACAACATTGTCCAAATGGTCTTGCTTCAGTTTGTCACTCGCAGCTGTTGTTTACTGTAACACGAATGTCTACTAACCTAAGTGCTAGCATATGGTGATGAGAAAAGCTAGACGTGCTAATAAGATTAGCACTAATGTTACGCTTTACAGTAAATTAAATCCCTTCAAACAACACATGGAGCAGCGAAGAGCTGGGGTGTCGTCTTTGGGTGCTTTGGATGACGTCCAAGGAGAGCTTGGGGTAACGTTCACTTACTTTTAACAAAGCTCACAAGCAGGTAACATAACTCGCTAGCTAATGCTAGCACTAACGTTTGTACGAAAACATGTTGGCGTTCTGTCCATTAATATGTGAAATGCAATTATGAAGCAAAACAAATGTTTTGAACAAACATAACCTCTAAAACCGGTCTGTTTTTAAGATTTGTTAAATTAAAATGTAAAATTGTTTGAGACTTCATTGTTGTGTCAAGATTCCAAACAAGATAGGAGAAACAAACTCATTTTTCTTAAGCACTGTTTTTGAAAACACAACCTTTTCATTTACTTGCTCTTATTCCGACATATAGCACTACTTATATTTAGTAAATGAGAGAACAATACGCAGTTGTGCTCATGTTTGGTTACGCGTGCAGAATTCGTACACTTCTTTAAAGAAAACATGAAGGATCAAGCAAAACACTTAATTTGATTTTTTTATGGAATTCAAATTAAACTGTAAGGCATTTCAGAAATGCATAACCATAAAGACAATAAAGAGATGGTCCTCGTTCAGTCATCAGTCACATTAAAAAATATTTCAAAGATTCTGCCAAGGTATGTAAACCTCTGAGCACTTTAGTGAAATTTCAGTCAAGTGAAGTAAAAATTACAGATTGCTTAAAAACAAATGAATAGTGCTACACGGATGACAGTATAACTATGCATGAAAATAAATGATTTTAACTTGATGACTGGCTGGACACTTAGCTGAGCAATACTACAGTGCATTTAAATTGAGGTCGACTTCATATAAATATCTCAGTATACTTATGTGCTCCGTTGAGCGTAGTTTATTTCTCCTGAAGCATTTATAAACTGTCAAACAATACAGAGGGAAAAAGAAAAATGTGTGCTGGATTTCACATGCCACAAGTATGTTATCCTGTATTTTTTCACATTACAATATATATATATTGCCGGGTGACAAAACAAACAAACAAACAAACAATAATAAAAAATAATAAAATTGCAATGTCCTCCAATATCATGCAGCCCTAGTTCAAAATATCTTTTGTTTGGTTGTCCATGGTAATTGGCAGTAAACATACATTGACCCATGTGTGAACTCTGACCTTTTGACTTGCTGTTGTTTCTCCTCTTCTGTCATGGGCTTTCTAACAGCCTCACCAATCTGGCTGCCTTCTCCGCTCGCAACTGACGGAACAAAACTGATATGTGAATAACCAGACAACAATAGAGGAACCGACTACAATGTCGCGCATATTACTTGTTGCTTACGTGCTACAAATGCAATGGAATGGAATGTGCAAGCGGCAGTTTAGATTTGCGTGTCCAAAGTTGAAATTTTGATGCTTTCTAAAGGATAAATCAGTCACCCTTTCAGCCTAAACACACCTCCGGCTGTGTCCCCGAGCAAAGGCTCCTGTGTGCCGGTCTGGTCTTTGTCCAGTCCTTCCAGAACCGGAGCCTTGTACGGCTCGTCGATGTCCGGGTCATTCTCGTGCTCCATTAACCTGAAGAAAGCACAAGTGGAGATCGCCAAATTCATTCATTTAGTGATGCCCCAGAATCACCATCATTTTGTGCATTTATTTACTCTGTTAATGTGTGCTTCCAACTGACCAGTCCATAGCTTGTTCGATCCCCTGGTTCCCAGTGCTGGCCACAGCCCTTTCTCTGAAAAGAGGACAGTTTAAGCCTTCTTCCTCCTCCACAACACAGGAGGGTTATTCAACTGACTACCTACACAAATACTAGACTACGCCGATCTGATCGGCCTGATTGGTATCGGCCGATAATTAGCATTTTATCCTGATCGGCTTTAATGTCATCATTCGCCGATCCGATCAAAAGCGCCGCAAAACACATTTACTCCATGTCGTGTACATCCATCCATTCATTTTCTGAGCCGCTTCTCCTCACTAGGGTCGCGGGCGTGCTGGAGCCTATCCCAGCTATCATCGGGCAGGAGGCGGGGTACACCCTGAACCGGTTGCCAGCCAATCGCAGGGCACATACAAACAACCATTCGCACTCACAGTCAGATCTATGGGCAATTTTGAGTCTCCAATGCATGCATGTTTTTGGGATGTGGGAGGAAACCGGAGTGCCTGGAGAAAACCCACGCAGGCACGGGGAGAACATGCAAACTCCACACAGGCGGGGCTGGGGATTGAACCCGGGTCCTCAGAAATGTGAGGCTGACGCTCTAACCAGTCGACCACCGTGCCGCCTGTCGTGTACAGTATATTCAAATAGCTTGTTTATTTTTAGCCTAGTCGCGTGTGTTGACGTTGTACTGTAAATATCTGACCACCAATAAAGTTATTTTATTATATTATATTATTTCAGCAGTGTGAGACAGACACCACGTAATGTCCCGTATCAGACTACAAGACAAATTTGGTCTTTCACGATTTATGTCAGACTACTGCAAAAGAAACTTGTATTCCGATACTACCGCATCCCGTTTTTTACCATCATTAGCCTTCATCTTGTCAAGTCAAACGTGACCGGATACACTCGTTACCATGGCGACGACTACAATAATGGATCGTGCCGTGTGTTTATAAGAACAAAATGGAGAAAAACTTGTGTTGGTGGTCACCAGTGCATGCATTGGAGACTGCATGCATTGGAGATTCTAAATTGTCCATAGATGTGACTGTGAGTGCGAAACTTTAGAACAAGCCACATTGCCGTAAAAAAATTGTCATGCGGGCCAGCATTAATTTTACATGCTACCGACGAGGGGAATGCTTTTTTGTATTTATTTTTATTTTACTTTGTTTTACTATACTGTCTGCTGCTAGGTAGATCTGATAACTGCCTGACCTGGATAAATGAAGGTTAAAATAAAAATTTATGAAATGCAAAATAAAGTATTTTATGAAATTTGACTCAAACTTTATTCATCAGAATCAACAAACAACATGTTTGCATTAATGTGAAGGGTGACACTGAGATCTCGACTGCAGTAAATGGGGCAGGTCTGGCTCAAAAGCGGTGGTTTTAATGCGCAAGACGTCACGCAGGTGGGAGTCACTTAGTCTTGTCCTCACGCGGTTCTTAGTCATGTTCATGACTAAGAATGTCTTCTCGCACAAGTATGTCGAGCCAAACAAGCTCCACATTTTCTTAGCAAATGTACGAATCTCTTGGAACCTGTCTTTATCCAGCAGCTGGTAAAAGTTGACGAGGGAGTTGTTGGTACCGGCTGCGACACTCCGTGTCACACTGCAGCTCAATGAGCTCCAGCTGCAGGTGGGCTGGAACGTCACTGAGATCCACGGAAACGGGAGGAGAAAAAAGCGTGATCTCCTTTTCAATAGTTGCAAAATCCCTGAAACGCTGTTGCAACTCCTCAGTTTGAGATGAGATGTTTGCGGCATACCTCCTCATTTGCGCACTGATATCGTGCGCTGGAAAACAGGTCATTATTTCTTGCAGAGATTGGAAATGTGTGGTATCGGGCTGCGTTTGTGACAGGTGGGTTTTGAAAAGTAGCAGCTTGGTCCGAAAGGCTTTAATATGTGAATACAGTTGGCTTATCAATATAATAAATAGCCTTTATGACCGGTTTCATAACGTGATCATATTTCAGATGTTTGGCAAATAGAACTTGTTGGTGAATAATACAATGGAGTTTTATAGCTTTACCTCCTTCTTCGCTTACTCTGTTACACACTAGGGTTGATAATCCACTGTGCTCACCAACCATGGCAGGTGCGCCATCTGTAATAATCCCCGTGATTTTATTCCACTGTAATTTTATGTCATCTACGGCGGAACAAACAGAAGCAAATAAATATTTTCCTTGTTTGGTCCTTAAGGCTCTGGAGGTCAAGTAGCTCTTCACGCACGTTCATTTCACTGTGCACGCCTCTAAAAAAAAAAAAAATCAGTAACTGAGCGCTGTCGGATGCATCCGTGCTTTCGTCACAGGCTAATGAAAAAAATTCAAACTCCACTCCTTTTGCGTCCAACTGTCTCTTAATATCAGAAGAAACTTCTTCGATCCTTTGTGACACAGTGCTATGAGCCAGGAAAACATTGGCGAACTGTTGCTTTTTCTCAGGGCAAATGTTCTCCACCATTTTCATCACATAGTCTTAAATAAATTCACCCTCAGTAAAAGGTTTGCAGTGCTTGGCAATCAGCGTTGCCAACTCATAGCTTGCCTTTGTTGCATTTTCATTCGACTCACTGGCTCTTGTGAAAAAGTGTTGCTGTGCCGTTAAACCAGCTTCCAGTTGCTTCAATTTTTCACTGCGTTCGTTCCCAGTTAGCTTGTCGTAATTAGCATGTTCCGTCTGGTAGTGCCTCTTTATATTGAACTCCTTGAACAAAGCACAAATTAGGCAGGCGCAGTTGTTTCTAAACTCAGTGAAAAAATATCCAGACTTCCATTTGTCCTGGAAACGTCGGCCCTCGCTATCAACTTTCCTTTTCTTACTTCCAGTTGCCATTTTAGAAATGGGCAAAAAACAGATCATGCGCAAAACGGCCCCGCGAGAGTTCAGCCACAGGTTTACTGCCATCCTGTGGTGAAATATAAAATTGCGCGTGTATTTTGTACTGCCGGGGCACATATTATTGGTTTTATGACAGAGGCTTCGGGCCAGTGGAAATATGAACACGGCCGGATTTGGCCCGGGGGCCGGACTTTGGGCATGTCTGCTTTAGAACATGATTCAACAGAACGGCGGCATGTTTACGTCCAACCGTTCGTGGTACCACTAGCTTGCTGGGCTAGATAACGTTCTGTTGCCTGCTTGTGAGCCGCATCGTATTAAAAGTATGTGAACATACCTCAAGCAAGCCTTAAACGAACGTCCTCTCCTGTCCTGAGCACCGGTGACCACCAACACACGTTTTTCCCCATTTTGTCCTTATAATACAAAGTCGGCGCGCTCCACTCCTGTTGTCGTCGCCATGGTAACAAGTGTAGCAGGTCGCATTGGAGTTGACAAGATAAAACCCAATGATCGTAAAAAACGGGATGCGGTGGTATCGGAATACAAGATTTTATTGCAGTAGTCTGACATAGTGCAATCGTGAAAGAGCAAATTTGTCTTATAGTCTGATCCGGCATTACGTGTTGCCTGTTCCACACCGCCGACATGTTTTTTTTTTTTTGTTTTTTTTTGTTTTTTAAATAACTTTATTGGCCTTCAGATATATCCAATACTACGTCAAAAGACGCACGACAAGGCTAAAAATAAACTCGCTTTTGGATTCACATATACTGTGCATGATGGCGACACGGAGTAAATGTCTTTTGCAGAGCTGATCAATCGGCGAATTATGACATTAAAGCCGATCAGCATAAAATGCTAAATATCGTCCGATACCGATCAGCCCCATAAAATCGGTGTAAAGTCTAGTTAGCACTCATTATTTCTGTCATGTCGTAATGTTGACCTGACTGATTAGAATACATGATCTGACGAGAGCAGTGATTTCCAACCTTGTTGGAGCAAAGGCACAAACATATTTTACAATTGAAAAATTCCACGGCACACCAACAAGCAAAAATGTCACAAAAAGTGGATACATTAATTACTGTATGTACTTCCTGCCATATAATAAAAGACCATTCATTTGGGATCGGTGATCGTTTTTTTTTTTTTTTTTTTTTTTAAACTCGCTGATCGTGTAAAGCCTAACAAAGACAAGTATCCACTGTCACTCACGCTCTGTTCCGGTCGAAGCCCATTTCCAAAAGGCTCTCAAGCGTTGATAAGTCTGCCATCTTCAGCTGAAACACACATTTTCAATCTTTTTACATTCAATTTATGCTCTCACAATTGACGGAAGTTACGTCACTACCGATGCATTTAAGACGGAGACCAACTTAACTGAAGCTCAGGAATTCAGTTCAAAACCAACTTTACGACTGATGATGCAAGTCACAAATAAACCTTTCGGAAAGGAGTATTAGCTTACCGCTGCGTGGTCGAGTGTGGCTGTCATACACTTCGACAAACGAACGGGGCTCAAATTAGCATCGATGTGGCTAGTATTCAAAGAGCCCCAGCTAACGTTAGCATTCGAGTCGAGCCGAGGTTCGAGAGACAAAAAGGCGAAAATAGCGCAGCGCCAACAAACCTGAACGTCACTTAAGATATGAATATTGTAATGTTTCTTGAACGTTAAAAAAAAAACCACACGTATGCTATTTTACTGTCCCTGTTGGAACGACAAGTGAATTGCGACGAGATGTTAGTTAGCTTACTCACGCCTTCGCCGCCACAGTACGGAAGAACACGTAGGTCAGAAAGAACCAAATGAAATCAGCGATTAGCATTAGCGATGGTACTAAATGCTTTGTAATACATTATTGCTATTACAAATTTGTATATATTATTATAACTCGTCTGTTTGATTTGACGTGATATTGTGTAAATGTCACTTTTATAACAATTTTCTCACTTCAAAGTAAACATCAAAGAGCATGGCGGGGGTAGAAAGAGAACGAAAAAAAAACTAATATTCAGATTATATTCCACATGTAGATTAATTTATGATGTATTAAAAAAAAAGTTTGTATTTTACATTATTCCGATGTACTTGTTAATTGAAGGGTACATTTTTATTATAAATAAATTCTTGTTTTATGCTGTTATTTTCTAATCATATTTCATTTTATTTATTTTTTGGTTTATTTCAGGCCCTAAAAAAAAAAATCCCCAGTGGTAATCAATTCAACCCGTTTTAAAGCATAACATTGATGTGACTTTTCCAGACAAACGCCACATCCGGTGATGTGTTGTGTCATTACTTCACTTGACTAGCTCAGTTAGTGCATCGCAATTTCTGATCTAGAATAAAATCATGATCAGTGAGCCCCAAAAGTGCTTCAAATTGCATGTCTGGGGTTTCTTTTTTAAAATTTATTTATTCACATTGTGTCTGTTTGTTGGTGCACAATAATGACCACAATGACATTTGCTTTTTGAGTTTTATGGGAAGGGTGAGTCTGTTACATATTTACAGTAATTGTAATGATTAATTTCTTCCTCGCCCACTTTGCTGTCTTAAGGAGTAGTCAGTTGGGGATCGAGCATTTTCTTTTCTTGTCACCTTTCAGGACAGCTCTCCACCAACTGCTCCATGTGGTGGTCAGTCTTAGTATTTTTCAGTGTCATTATTTTATTTTATTTTTAATTTATTTGTACTTACATCAGACTACACGTTCTCGTCTGTAAGTATGAACTTCTTACGCGTTCACGTTAACTATATTTTATCTGCAGTGATCACATTGACTTACAAAATGTATCTTGTGTCTTGTTTTCCAAATTCCTTTTTTGTGTGCATTAACCATATCTGCGACTCCCTCTGCAAAGAAGTTGTGGACCAAATACAAAAGGGCCATTGAAGGAATCCATTGAACGCTTGATAAGATAAAAAGTTGGTATATGATCAATAATCTTTTTTTTTTTTTTTTTTTTTTGCTATTGTACAGTGTGTGACATCATGTCATTTCTGTAACAGAGCAGAGCTCCTTCAAACAATCACCACATCCATGATATTTGTCCGTAATCCAAGGTAAGTATTTTTCAATGGGCATTATATTGTAAGAACAACTGAATCATTTCAATTCAGTCAAAACAAAAATATTTCCAAGACTTAGTGACTCTCATTTTGACTAATGACTTAAAGACAATCTATTTTTGTAAAACAGGTAAGATTGTGTGATAGAACAACAGGGTGAAGGAAACAGGGGTGAATGTGCAAACTTGAATTACTTTATGGCCCTATTTTTTTTTTTCACTTGAGGACGGGGTTAAGGGTCAAAGACCAATCCCTATTACAGGCATTCTGCAATATTTTTCAGAAAAGATTCACACAATAAAGTGAAACATAACTCCAGCATGGCGTAAATGTAAAACATTTATTCTGAACATGTAACATGTATTCATTGACATGATGGCTGCTGCTTGTCTTGACTTCCAGCACTGATTCTTCTTTCATTCACCCGGTGAATCACCCTTATTTTATTGCTGCCATAAGAGTACAAATGTAATCTCAAAGGGGGTAAAAGCCAAGGATATGATGGTACTTGACTTTGGGTTTATTACACGTGGGTGATGTTTTATAACTTGAGGGCTGTAATTTTATCTGTGAATCATTTCTTTGCTCAGCAAACCGTGACCAAAAGAGGGCAGCATTCATTCATGTGTCACACATGGGTTTTCTAGCTGGAAGATGTTGCTGAAGCATGAAGCTCATTGCAACAAATGCAGGGATTCCTCATTCCCCAATTCAAAGTTGAGACATTGTGTAGAATCTCTTCCTCCGAATTCTTAATGTAATCATGAAAATGAATACAAACTTGGCACCTTACAAAGTGTTCACTTCTGATTCCTAATACCTGATCCATCCTTCCTCCCATTGTCTTCTTGAAATGAATGCTACCACCATGTCCTGCCTGGCAGCTGTGTTCTCTTTCTGTGGGTCTCACCAGCTGTAACAGCATCTCCATATGGGAAAACTTTGGCTTCCAGTGGAGCTGCTGTTATCTGTGGAGGGACACCTCTTATCATCCGAAACCTCTATGTACAGTACATCCTACATATCACATTGGTTGTATCTTGTAAGTGTTCTGTCAATACAATACACTGAAAAGACTATCTTTTGTTTTGTTCATTTGTATGGTTAAATGGGAAGCATGTTGATAAAGTAGCATGTCTGCCTCACGTCAACTCAGGTCCCTCCTATGTTGTGGCGTTTGTCCCTGTGCTTGCATGGGCTTTCGCCAGGATCTCCAGCTTCCTCCTACATTCCAAAAACATGCATGTTAGGTTAACTGAAGACTCAAAATTGTCCATAGATGTGAATGACAATTCAAATGGTTGTTTTGTCTATATGTCCCCTGCGATTGGCTGGTGACCAGCCAGTCAGTCCATTGTGTATGATGCCTTGTCACCCAAAGTCAGCTGGATTAGGCTCCAGCTCACCTGAAACGCAAATGAGGACAAGTGCTACACAAAATTCATGTATAGTGAACACGGCGACTACCAAGTCAACTACACTTCATTTTTAAATTCATCATGTGCCAACTACTAGATATTAGCGGATGAATAAAGAAATGAATGAATAAAGATGTGTGTCTATAATAAGCATACATTCATATCACCCCAGACCACACGGGGCTACAATACCCGTTAACATTAAACATTTTGAGGCTTTAAATTAGAAAGAAAAAATAATTACCTGAAAATGAAAAAGATTTGGTTGACTTACAATCATGCAAATATCCACACAGGAGTGCATAAGTCTGACGTGTTAGTCACACTTACAGTGGATATAAAAAGTCTACATTCAGGCTTTCAATTAGAAATAGGGAAACAAAACTGAAGGAGAAAAAAAAAAAAAAGATGCGGTTGGCACAAATTACTGGAGATACCCACAACACAGTACATTAGTGAGAGTGTCCCAAATGCAAATTTATCCCCAACAATTCACAGGATAGGTGCACATATGTTGGTATAATTTTGATAGTGATAATTAAAAGACTGAAGATAAATAGACAAGTACCCACAAGACAAATAGATCACAAAACGAACAAAAATCAGAGGATATAACTGAAACCTCTGAAAATAAACGATACAAACATTTATCCACATAAAAGCCCACTTTGTTATGTCAAGTGCAAGAATCCTCAGATGTCTTATTTTTTCACAGATCAACGAGGCTGGAAATGTGACCAAGGTTGTGATTTAAAACCCCAATTCCAATGTAGTTGGTGCGTCGTGTTAAACATAAATCAAAACACAATACAATGATTTGCAAATCATGTTCAACTTATATTTAATAGAATACACTACAAAGATATAGATATCTTAGATACTATATAAGATATTTAATGTTCAAACAAATAAACTTTATTGTTTTGAGCAAATAATCATTAACTTCGAATTTCATGGCTGCAACACTTTCCAAAAAAGTTGGGCCGCCTGAGGGATCGAAGGTCACGGGCATTCAATGTTGGTTTTCGGCCTTGCCGCTTACATGCAGTGATTTCTCCAGATTCTCTGAACCCTTTGCTGATATTCTGGACCGTAGATGATGAAATCCCTCAATTCCTTGCAACTGCACATTGAGGAACATTATCCTTCAACTGTTCGACTATTTTCTCACACACTTGTTCACACCGAGGTGTTACCTCGCCCCATCTCTGCTTGTGAATGACTGAGCAATTCAGGGAAGCTCCTTTTATACCCAATCATGGCACCCACCTGTTCCCAATTAGCCTGTTCACCTGTGGGATGTTCCAAACAGGTGTTTGATGAGCATTCCTCAACTTTCTCAGTCTTTGTTGCCACCTGTCCCAGCTTTTTTGGAACGTGTTGTAGCCATAAAATTCTAAATTAATGTTTATTTGATTAAAACAATAAAGTTTATCAGTTTAGGTTGAACATGATTTGCAAATCATTGTATTCTGTTTTTATTTATGTTTAACAACGTCCCAACTTAGTTAAAATTGGGTTTGTATGTCTACCATAACAACTGTGAACCTTAACCCTCTTTCTTGATACGATCATTTTAAAGTTGCAAAAACACTTCGCGATTGGTATTTTGAGAAAATTAGACTGAATTTGACAAGTCTGGCTTGCCGTATAACGCCAAGTGACGCGATGACGTCACAAAAAAACCCGTCAAAGTAGTTCACTTTACAAGCAATAAAACAAATCGAAAATACAACATAATAAATATGAACTAAATGTATGTTTTTTTCCCCATTTATTTTACATTTCGATTTTTAAATTGAAGAGTGACTCGTCGTCGGAGGAGCGTGTGGCGCTGTGTGGCTAACTAGCACCGCGGAGGGTGGGGACAAAAAGTTGCCAGACCTCGCCCAGCCATTGCTTCATTCAGACGGGCAGCTAACCCTCAAGACGCCGCGAGACCGCCGCACCAGGTTTACGTCGAAGGGGGATTTTGACACAGCCGTGTCAATAAAGTTTATACACCATGTTCAGGAAGACCTTAAAAAAGGACCCCGAGCTGTTTCAGAACGTGGCGGACGGGCTGCGGCACCTTTACCGGACCAAACTGTTCCCTCTGGAGGACACGTATCGATTCCACGACTTCCACTCGCCTGCCCTCGAAGATGCCGACTTCGAGAACAAGCCCATGGTGCTGCTGGTGGGACAGTACTCCACCGGCAAAACCACCTTCATCCGCCACCTCATGGAGCAGGACTTCCCCGGTATGCGGATCGGGCCCGAGCCGACCACAGACTCGTTCATCGCGGTGATGCACGGGGATCAGGACGGGGTGATTCCGGGTAACGCGCTGGTCGTCGACCCCAAGAAGCCCTTCCGCAAACTCAACGCCTTTGGAAACGCCTTCCTGAACAGGTAAAAACCTACTGCCCATTTTGGAAAAACCGAAGCAAATCCGAAATGTTTCTGTATAGGGTGATGTGTTCGAAATATTCAAATATAATATAATAATATATATGTCTAAATGCAGAATGCACGCGGTAGAACCCCCCCGCCCCCTACCCACACACACACGCCCTTACTCGGTCCACACTTTCATAGTTTCAGTCAGCCACAGGCTGTTGCACAATCTTGTCAGTTGTGTCACGTTCGCGGGAGTTTCCTACTTGAATCACTTCCCAAATATGAGGTTGTTTTGAGGCAATAGTCAAGCACGCCCGCCTCGCAGTCCCGAGGTTCGAGGTTTGAACCTCGGCTCCAGCCGTCCTGTGCGGAGTTGACGTGTTCTCTTCGGGTACCAAAACATGACACATTAAGACTCTTAAAATATACGTAGGCGCAGGGTGTACCCAAAGTCAGCTGGGCGAGGATACCCCTGTACAGAAATTGGATGGAAGTTGCCGTGTGGGTGTGGCAAAACCAAAAAGGAAGGTCCATTTTCCTTCCGGTTTCCAGCCAACTTTGCCAGGTCACGCCAGGCGCCTCCTTGTCAATTTGCTCCACTTGATCCACATACTATGTGAACACCTGGCGCAGGCACTGACGCCCTCTTTAAGTGGCCCCTTGACTGAAGATATACTTGTCGGTTGGTTTGCCAGGCAACAGGTTCCACGTTTTGTACCTCCAAACCGTACAATTCTTATCACAGGCAGCAGAGAAGCCACCTCCCTTATTGTCTCGTTCTGAGCAGGTCTTGTGCAAGGACATTGTTACAGCAGGTTCAAGGTTCACACATGTCATTGGCTGACATTGTAACACGTTTTGAACAAGACTGACTCAGCATGCGTCTCCCAATAAAATCGTGGTGTGTCCAGGATCACTCACTCATCCAGACACTGTGTCAAAAAGTCGACGCGCTCTTGTTTAAGTGTCAAGTTTTTTTGTGATGTAAAAAAAATAAATAAATAAATGAGACCAAGGTACACAATTCCAAAACCTTTTAAACTTTTTTTTTTTTTTTTCATTTTCCAGCTGGAACTGGGCCTTTGACAAAATGGAGGTACTTATGAACTATTTGAAACAGCAGTCAGTGTTAGCACAAAACCTTCCGGCTTCTGCTACAAAGCAAAATAAGATTTCTTTTTTAAATGTCAGGAAAAGCCTACCAGAACACCAGAAACCTATGTGGCGTTAATCAGCGACTGACTCCTGTTAAAGTTTCAATGTGACTGGTTCAGTGTGAGTGTACACACAATATTTGTTTATTTTTACATCCCGCCCTCAAAAAGGGCTATATATATATATATATATATATATATATATATATATATATATATATAGCAATTGAGTCGAATTAACAGTGGAAATTTTTTTTTAATTATTTATCATGGTCTCTTTTTGTTTATCACAATCTGCCATTTAAACAGGGGTGTGTAGACTTTCTTTAATATCCCCTGTAAATATCCTGTTGGTGAAAAAAAATGGGAATTGAAATCTGTCAGACAAGATTCAAATTCCAGTCAAAAGTATACTTGTGAAATATACTGAATTGACCTCCTCATTACCTCCCTGTATGGGACTTTAAGGAATTAGCTTCCTTTTTAAAACGGCACCACTTTTGGTCTGATCCATGATTCAGAGCTAGAGCTTTTGTGTGTTCCTGCGTTCCATCTAGGATGTTAATTTGTCCTGTATTATGTGGAATTGTTGTGTCATCAAATGTGTAAAAGTAGTTTGTTTATAGCACTCCATTCTGTAGACAATGGATGGCCGCCTCTCCTCCCACCCACTACCCCCACTGTGGGGACGCTTTGTGCTGGAAGAATCAAACCAAAAACACTCACGTTAATTGTTGCACAATGAATAGACGTGATTTGTTTTGGTAGTTTAAAAAAAAAAAAAAAAAAAAAAAACAGAAAAGCAACACTACAGATCATGTCATAATATAGGGAATGAACTTATAATTTTACAATAATATGCATTTTTAGCCTCTTACACAGAGATAATGCAATTTATTCACCTCGCTGCAGCTTTGATGGAGAACCAAGCCAAGCAGGATATTGCCTTCACTGTGCGCTTTCACACAGCAACGTAGCGTCTCACAATCGGATGCGTGATGTGTAAAATGCTATGCAGGACAGTGACATTTGCTTAAAAGAGAGTGGGAGAAGTGAGTGTTCATTGTTAGACTGCACACCGTGATCCTGGAGTGGCAGAATTCCCTTACATTAGGGGTTTAACGGCTCAAGATTTTTTTGGGGAGTCGACTATAACACGATGAAAGTTGAGTCGAAGTCGATTAATCGATGACATCATTGATATTTTTTCAGCACAGTACAGTGGTCGCCAACTTTTTTTTTTTTTTTTTTTTTTTTTTTTTTTTTTTTTTGCGGCGCTGAATGGTTTCACTTAAAGACATACTTTGACAGAGTGGCATGGGGGAAAAAAAAAAAAGATTATTGCAATATAACTCGCCGTTACGCTGAATACAGTTGTAATTAGTGGGAGCCCTGCGCACGTTTGTCTCTTCAACAAGCTGGTCTAATTTTTGATTTAAACAAATTCTCCACACTTTTAGCATAGTACAGCCGTATGCCGTACTGTGACAAATGTTAAGACGGTGTCGTAAAGCGTGTCATCATGTGAGTTCCTGTTGTGAATGTGACATGAATAAAGTGCTCGTTAGCACACAGTTCTTGTCTGTATATTATTAGACACAAGTTTATAGAATAAAATGGAGCCTCACTTCACACCACTGCCCTAGTACACCAATGCCAGTCCCATGGTGCCACCATAGACTGGCGGTGATTGGCTTCGGCTAACTGCTATTCTCATCCACAACCAACTTTATTTTTGTACTCTTGGACCGATACAGATGGATGAGGACTGTGTTGCCATGTTGGAAGGACATTTCACTGCTCCACAGAGCGTTAAAGTCCGACAACTGCAATAGTTGGGCGGGTAGAAAGTCCACTTTAAATTGGCCGATTGGTAGACGAAATGCCAAAAACACGTGACTAATTAATCAATGTGAAGCTTAGTAAAGTTGACTTACTGGTTCCACCTCTAGCTTACATTTAGGTGTTGTCCCACCTCTGTTACAGTTCTGATACTTTGTCCCAACAGTTTCCCTCCTACATTGGGCCCATTTAACAGAATAGCTATACATGCATCCATTTTCTTTACCACTTATCCTCACTAGGGTTGCGGGCTGCTGGAGTCTATCCCAGCTATTTTCGGGCGGAAGGCGGGGTACACCCTGTACCTGTCGCCAGCCAATCGCAGGGCACACAGAAACAACCAACCATTCACACTCACATTCACACCTACGGGCAACCTACCACGCATGTTTTTGGGATGTGGGAGGAAACCGGAGTGCTCTGAGAACATGCAGACTCCACATAGGCGAGGCCGGTATTTGAACCCGACTCCCCAGGACTGTGAGGCGGATGTGCTAACCAGTCGGGCCACCGTGCCGCCCAGAATAGCTACATGAAAGAAAATTCTTATTTTGTGGAAATCTTTATTTCTTAAAAATTATGACCTTCCATAATGTCATGTGGCACTAATACTCCATCATAGTTGTTGATGTACCAGGACAAGCAAGAGCAATCCACTCACACTATTTTCCACTTTCCATTGCAATCTCTTCCTGCAATTTTGTAGATTGTTTGCCCTTTCTTCCACACTTCGCCAAACAACATAAGTCAAGCTCAGAAATACAAAATAACACATCTCAGATAAGACCTTTAACACAGCGGCGGTGCCGGACTTCACAGTCCACGATTCATCCGTCCTAGTGTATTACAGATGTGAGCGGAAACCAGATAAGATTGTATATAAACATAGCCCATTGTCCATCTCTGCATCATTTGTCATCCTTTTGGACGCTGTCCCCGTAGTGTTACAGACCTGTAGTTCGCTTTGAATGGAATTTGCATGTCTTTTAGTCAAAGTATAAGATGTTCTTTAGCTCACATGATCGTGCATTATCAAAAGTTATAAACAGCTTGACCTTATCTATTTGTAGGCTAATACAGAAGGAGTAGGGGATGGTGAGAGAGAGTTGTTTTTGGCTCATGCCGGGTGAAATTTTCAGACCAAATGTTTTTTTCCCCCTATAAGTTAATATAGGCTGGACACTATTTCAAAAGTGCTTATCTCAAAGGGCTACAGGGTACATCGGGCCTAAAACTAAGAGTTTAGCTGTTAGAAATGTCAATCATGCTACAGATTTTGCTTTAACTAGTAGACTCGCCTTTGGTAGAAGCGGTTAGTCATACAGAATATAAACACACATTAGTCATGTGATCCTCACCCCTTCAAACCCCAAAGGGAACAATGGGTGGCGTCGCTAGTGCATTGTTTTCCTCCTTTTGAAACAGGGTCCGACTTAGCAGTTGCTCGGTGGCGCGTGGCCAGTATGACACGTTGTTGGCCCAGCACTTACCGAGAGGCTAGTAGCAATTTCATGACTGAATATGATAAAATCAACACATCCGAGCTGGTTAAAAAAAAAAAAAAGGGTGCCTGCATGTTTTCCCCGCTGCTTTGGTACTATCGGGGGGGGGGGGGGGGCTGTCTTTAGCCACTCCAGCTCGCTACTAGCTGCGGCTGGCTAGCTGGCGTGGCTAAGCACGGTGTTGAGCCGCTCCCCTAAGACACTAATTATCACCTCCATGGTGGCAAAGAAGAAGAAGAATGCACACGAAATTTGTTCTCTGCATTTTACCCATCACAGCGAACACATACACTGGCTTACTGAATATGTCAGCTGAGAGAAGGGGCCTATAAGGGGAAAAGTACAGTATATTAATACACATTATAGTATGTATTTATAATAGCAATGTTTATTGTTTGTCTGTGCAAGAGTGCTGGGTTATAATTTTTACTTTTGTGATCTGCAAAATAAATGTTCTAAAAATTACATTATATCTTACTTTCCTAATTAAAAAAAAAAAAATCATTTTAGCTTTGCTCCAGGACCATGCAACACATTCACAGAAATACTTTCATATAACATTTTTACACTTAGGTTTATATTGCAATATATACCTTTATCACGAAGGAATTCAATTTATACCGTGATATGAATTTTGGCCTTTACATTCTTGCTTTTTAGGAAATCACGTTATAATTTCATTGGCGCATGATTTTTTTGTGGACTGTGAAATCTATTCGAGTAACTCACTCAAAATATCACTAAAACTGATATTTCTTCTAATGTGTCAATCTGTAAATAAAACTAGCACTGTATAATTGTATATTAGAATAGTGATATAATGCCAAGGCATTGCACTGAATAAATTAAACATCAAAACTGAAATGTAAAAAAATTAAGCTATTGATATTTTGTCACTCAGAACTATTCAAAGAATGGCTTTTCGAAAAGGTGATTCATATGAGAGAGAGAGAGAGAGAAATGAATGCATGTGTAATCCTTTCCTCTGATTGGTTGCCTCCTAGAAGAACCACTTGTGAGAGCAAACATGTTTGTTATGTTGACAGTGCTGGCTCGGGAGCGGGGAGGTAGGCGGAACTCTTCGCTAGTGACGTAGATGAGGTCCAGAAATTCGATTGACCTGATTACAGGCCTCTCGGCAGAAAAACATCTGGAACTCAGGAATGTGCGGACCATTTTAATTAATATTTCACGTTTACTGCGGCACCATAGAGACCATATTACATCCCAAATACAAGAAAAAGATGGTTTCGCAAAATACGGGACCTTTATTGTTGGACCCTGTGTACTAGGGCTGTAATGAGTGCTCAAGTTTTTGGAGTACTTGGAGTATAAAAAATGATTGAGGACTTTCTTCTGTCTATGGGAGCTGCATATTTAACTCATTCACTGCCAGGCCTCTCAGTTTGATACTACTGTATTGAAAGATACAGTAGCTGCTTGTCAATGGCAGGAATGAGTTAATTGTAAAGCTCAACAGAGCGGATGCACAAGTACAACGCGATCAGGTCATCAGAGCTTGGGAACGATGCGGAAGAGAAACACACACATTTGATTCACGGAGCGAGAAGATGGCGAGAATGGGCGGTAATGCACTATCACAGTTTGCAAACCGCCAGTAAAGACAACAAAGAAGAAGATGGCGAGGACCTCAGGTCAGACAAATCCAACAAAAAAAAGACAAAATGCCAGAAGTGTGTGGGAGCATTTCAGAGTGATCAGAAAGGTGAACAACGGTGACGTGTAACAATACCTTGCGTGTCAATCTCGCCACATCTCCGCCGAAGACGCACAGAATGCAGCAGAAGACCCGAGAAAAGGTAAAATTAACGTACCATTGCACTATTGGTACGTTAATTTTACCTTGAGTGAGATTCACATTAATGTACCTTACCAACATAACATTGCAGAGGGTTAAGGTTTCTGTAAATTATGACTGTCTGAATGTTTAGCGAGTTCATTACGATGGTGGCAAGTGCAGTATGTGCGCAACTATAACGTGATTTCTGTTATAGGTTAGATAAAGGAGAACAAAGAAAAGTCGCGGTCCGGGTTGAACCTTCCGACCGTGCAAACCTCTTATTGCCCAGTTCTTTTATTCTGGTTGAGGTAATTCTTCAATGATTAGGCTGGATGAAAAGTTTAACAATTTATTCCAAAATACAAAGCCAAACAATAAGGTTGGTGAAGGTTCATCACTGGTCTCTCCTGCGTTTGTCTCAGATCAGTGTGGACGCAGAAGAGCCTGATCAAGCTTTTGTCCGCCTGTTTTGTGGCCAAAACCGCTTCATGTGGTGACGTCATGCAGTCTCTGACCAATCCTAGCTTTGCCTCAGTGTTTGGGGTCCATTCCGAAATTCTGTCAGGCACCTCCCCCGCGCCCTGAGATTGTGGCACTCAGAGACCGAGCATGCTCCATTTTTTTTATAGCTTTAGTAATAAACGTGTTGGCTATTGGTAGGGATACGTCCGTCATATTGAATCTGTCAGTTTTCCTTGTATTGAATGGCATGCAACCAACAACGCTCTGAGTTACCGAAGGTTCCGGGTGCAGAGAGTGCGCCTGGAGTAAATTTCTCAATGTACCCCCTGTTGATGTATTGTGCGTTTGCTGTGTCGGTGCGATTAAGTGTAATGCAATTAACCTGAGGTTCCACTGTATTGTGTTTTTATTTACATTCTACACAATGTCCTAAAGTCATTGAAATTGGGGTTTGTAGCTTAAGTCATTAAGGCTAACGTTGCTAAATGTCTCCCGTACATTCACATATAAGCTTCAATTTCTTGCCCTCCTACCTTGTACTTAAAATGCCTCGACAGGCAGTCGGGGGCCCCAAACTGTGAGCCTCTATCAGTAAAAGCTGAGTCAGCAAAGTGTAAGTTCCGCACTGGTCCCGCTTCGTCCTGTCCTTCTCCTGGCCTTTAATTCCAGGACACTGACTCTGCGCTTTTCCTGAATCTGACACGCACACAGCCTCAAGCAAGCATGGACAGTCAGGAGGCAAATCCACACCAGAGCACCTGTAGATACAGGCAAATAGAAGTTAATATAGGGTTACTTGTGCACATGCAGACAGTTGGATTTTAAAGCAGATAATCCTAGAAACGTGACACAAATGTCCTGTACCTCAAGTCCTGGCAGCCTCCTAACATCTTTCCTCTTTCTCAACAGGAAGTGGGGTTTACGATGTATGGGGGAAGGTCATAGGTCAAGAAGTGAGGCATGAGCCAAGGCCTAACCTCCAGTCACAGGACATGCATATTAACCCGTGGTGTTATTTTAGCAAAGATGTGCGGCTGCAAGTTCTTGCACCCACTTGATACATAATTGCAGAGTGACTGATCTCCCATAGTTCCAGGGGCCCCATGTGTCGCAGTTCATAGAATTCCAGTTCCGCCCTTCATTTTTTTCCCCTGACAAGCTCTGGATGGAAACTGTTGGAATTGACGGCTAAATGGAAAACCCTGCGCCAAAATTCCAAAGTATGCCGGCAGCTATGACAGATGGGAGGGAAAATCCTCCATGTTTCTTATCTATAACAAACAGTAGAGTATTATAATATCAGAGCATATGTTACATGCTCAGTTTTCATCCCTCCTTGGGTTTCTCTAGTTTCATTGTCGTATGAGACTTCTGTTAGGGTTTGTGGTGTGGTTGTGTGTATGCATGCCTTCATGTGGTTTCAGTATGAAAGTAAAAGCAAGGCTCCTCGAGTCTCATGACCAAGTGCCTCTGAGCTCTTGTTTTGAGTGTTGCTTCAGTTTGGCTGAACGCTACAAGGCCTTTTTATAAGCTACATGCTGTCTTGACAATTGTGTTTGTTGTCCTGACTGCAACAGCATGAGTTTAAGCAACAACAAAAAAACAACAACACATTTTGTCCTGTGTATGTCTGTGAATATTATGTCTTGCTTTCTGACCCGCTCCCACCTTGATTTTAAAGTGGGAAAACTCCCCAATACATTAAATTAGACCATTGACCATAAAACAGATCAGTCCATTGTGTTGCAGTGTGAATGTTTCAGCTCATCATGTCTTGCCTGTGTGTTTCCCCAGACACTGGGAATATTTGACTTTGTCTGGTTTAAGCCTCTCTCAACCCTCTACAACTCAATTAAATTTGTATCAAGACAACATTCATTGAGCATAGGTTAGGTTTACATGTACTGTAAAGTACTTGCATTGAGGCTGGTGGTCAAAGAAAAACGTAGTACGTCACAACACAGACAGCTATAAACAAATAAAAAATCTAAATTCTCTTCATGTCAAAGTCTGTTTAAACAATTTTAAACAGCAACTTATTTCAACAGGCTTTACAGGTCTTCCTCAAATTATTTACAGTGGGTACGTAAAGTATTCAGACCCCGTTAAAATGTTCACGCTGTTATATTGCAGCCATTTTCTAAAATCATTTAAGTTCATTTTTTCCCTCATTAAAGTACACACATCACCCCATATTGACAGAAAAAAATGAATTGTTGAAATCTTTGCAGATTTATTAAAAAAGAAAAACTAAACTATAACAGCCGTAAGTATTCAGACCCTTTTCTGTAACACTCATATATTTAACTCTGTTGCTCTCCATTTCTTCTGATCATCCTTGAGGTGGTTCTAAACCTTCATTGGAGTCTAGCTGTGTTTGATTATACTGATTGGACTTGATTAGGAAAGCCACACACCTGTCTATATAAGACGTTACAGCTCACAGTGCATGTCAGAGCAAATGAGAATCATGAGGTCAAAGGAACTACCAGAAGACCCCAGAGACAGAATTGTGGCAAGGCACAGATCTGGCCATGGTAACAAAAAATATTTTGCTGCACTTAAGGTTCATAAGAGCACAGTGACCTCCATAATCCTTAAATGAAAGACATTTGGGACGACCAGGACCCTTCCTAGATTTGGCCATCTGACCAAACTGAGCAATTGGGGGAGAAGAGCCTTGGTGAGAGAGGTAAAGAAGAACCCAAAGATCACTGTGGCTGAGCTCCACAGATGCAGTCGGGAAATGGGAGAAAGTTCTAGAAAGTCAACCATCACTGCAGCCCTCCACCAGTCGGGGCTTTATGGCAGAGTGGCCCAACGGAAGCCTCTCCTTAGTGTAAGACGCATGAAAGCCTGTATGGAGTTAGCTAAAAAACACCTGAAAGACTCCAAGATGGTGAGAAATAAGATTCTCTGGTCTGATGAGACCAAGATAGAACTTTTTTGCCTTCATTTTAAGCAGTATGTGTGGAGAAAACCAGGCACTGCTCATCACCTGTCCAATACAGTCCCAACAGTGAAGCATGGTGGTGGCAGCATCATGCTGTGGGGGTGTTCTTCAGCTGCAGGGAGAAGGACGACTGGTTGCAATCGAAGGAAAGATGAATGCGGCCAAGTACAGGGATATCCTGGACCAAAACCTTCTCCAGGGTGCTCAGGATCTTAGACTGGGCCGAAGGGCCACCTTCCAACAAGACAATGACCCAAAGCACACAGCTAAAATAACAAAGGAGTGGCTTCAGAACAACTCTGTGACTGTTCTTGAATGGCCCAGCCAGAGCCCTGACTTAAATCCAATTGAGTGTCTCTGGAGAGACCTGAAAATGGCTCTCACCAACCTTCACCATCCAACCTGACAGAACTGGAGAGGATCCCCAAATCCAGGTGTGAAAAACTTGTTGCATCAACTTTTCTGTCAATATGGGGTGCTGTGTGTACATTAATGAGGGAAAAAATGAACTTAAATGATTTTAGCAAATGACTACAATATAATAAAGAGTGCAAAACTGAAGGGGGTCTGAATACTTTCTGTACCCACTGTAAAACGACTTATTTAAAGCTCCATTATTTACTTTTCAACTTATGTACACACTAATTTTCTGTTTCCATTCTCTCCTTTTATTTCTTCTTCACACTGTAATTTGTGTCCCGCTCACCCCCTCCCAAACAGGTTCATGTGTGCCCAGTTGCCCAACCCGGTCCTGGAGAGCATCAGCATCATCGACACTCCCGGAATCTTGTCAGGAGAAAAGCAGAGGATCAGCCGAGGTCTGGCCAATTCACACCACGCCCTACTCACCACATCCCACAAATACATCACAGAGTAGGGCTGCACGATTATGGCCAAAGTAATAATCACGATTATTTTGATCAACATTGTAATCCCGATTATTAATCACGATTATTTCTCGTTGGGGGGAAAATCTAAATTTTTTTTGCTCTACTTTTTAACAAATAATATGAAACGGTAAGGGTAACTTATCCAAATAATATGTAACGGTAACTTAGCCACAATACAAAAAAAGCATTAGCTTAACCGTACCCATTACTTGGTAATGTATGCCACACAAGTTGCAGAATGATGTAAATCAACATGAACCAATAACTTAAATATTAGTGTAGTTGAAGCCACATTAAAAAAGCAACTTAGTGCACACTTGACATGCCGAGACAATACAGTAAGTACCTAAACGTAAATAAGTACACTTCTCTAAAGACTCTATGCCGATTGTGGTCCATGAAGGCAACTGTGTGTGTGTGTGTGTGTGTGTGTGTGTGTGTGTGTGTGTGTGTGTGTGTGTACGTGCATTGCATGCATGCATGCAGAATAACCAAACAGGAAGTTCAAATATGAAAATATACCCAAAAAGTTCACTGTATCTTAAGCCAGTTTGTTATTTATGTTTGTCAGCTTGTTGAACAGAATATTCTCATATTGCTTTTTTCTATTCAGGCCCTCGGGGCCCCAAACCTAACAAAACAGGTCATGCAAATCTGAAGTTCATTTCCTGTCTTGCTACCTTTCAGTTTTCTCGAATGCAGCCCGTCCTCTCCTTTCACTTGGCTTTCGGTTCGTCCTCATGACCCACATCAACAAGCACAATGACATTATTAAGTCATTTCACGGAGCTGTGTAGTTACGGCCTTCTTTACTAAACAATTCTTAACCCCAGTAAAGGCCTGGTTCAGTCAGCAGTTAAGTAAATAAAATGCCTTCAACAACAGCATGAGGAAATGTGGTGCATCCGTTTTTATTCACTATTCACATGCTGCACTCTCACTTCAAAAGTGCAACATGCACAGTTTTCATGTGAGTTAAGATGACTTGCAAAATGTATTCCCTTTTCTGCATGTTACAAGATGACATGTACACACAGCAATAGAGGGCTTTTGTGGTCTAAGAAAAGGAAGTAGAGTAAAATGGAAAATTCCGAGTTTCCCCAAGAAGGCAAGCACCAACGCTTGCATTACTCAGTGTGCTGATATGTAATCTGCTTTTTATTGAGTCCACTATTCCCATGAGACAGCACAGGGAAAAAAAAGAAGCAGCTGGAGTGAATCGAGGCATAAGAGGAATTTAGAAAGGTCATACAAACAAACTGAACAAGAGTATTTTTTACCAATAAGTTGAATTGGAGTATAAATGTACAGAGGGAGTGGATCAAGGTGTTTGTGATGAATGTTGAGGTGACCTTGACTCTGCCAAGAGAGACACCTTTTATTTCTATGCCCTGCACTTTTTATGAGTGTACTGTACACTAATACACACACCAGTTAGCCCTGTTTGTGTATAAACATTGATACAATACTGTACTGTATCATATACAAACAAGCGCGTATAGACTTCAAACATTCGATGCAGATATCAGGCACCGGACTACAGAACACTGTTAAATTCTATCACTTTCCCCTCACATTGCTGTAGACATACTTTTTTGTACAGTTGTGGTCAAAAATAGTGTCTCCCCTGGGGTGGTAATATTTAGATTTGCCTAAAAATCCTTCTGTCACTATTCTGGCACTTGGCAAATAGACATTTTGGTATTCCTAATTGACCTAAAACAGGAAAAGTTTAGTCTGATTTCATGCCAGAGAGTCAAGAAAAAATGCATTGTGTGTCTTTTTATAGTCGTGCTCAAAAATATTGGTACTCCTGGAGAGCCCGTATTTTTGATTACCACTGAACAAAAAAGTATGTCCCCAGGGGTGCCAATATTTTTTTAGCATGGCTGTATAATGTATAGCATATTGCAGGGTCTGACGTTAAACCTTTTTGAGTGTTGGCCCTGTCAGGCCACCATGAGCCGAGTTGTGGTGACCCTGTCAGAATTTGTACTGGCCTCGTATATTCATGAATGATACAGTCCCCTCCAAAAGTATTGGAACGGCAAGGTCTGTTCCTTTGTTTTTGTTGTATACTCTGAAGACATTTGGGTTTCAGATCAAAAGATGAATATGAGACATGAGTTCAGAATTCCAGCTATTATTTCATGATATCTAAATGTATTAAACAACTCAGGACAGAGCACCTTTTCTTTAAAGCAACCCACTTTTCAAAGGAGCAAAAGTATTGGAACAGACATGATTAAATTCATTTATTTAAAGTGAATAACATTTAATATTTGGTGGCATAACCCTTACTTGCAAGAACTACATCAAGCCTGCGACCCATTGACTTCACCCGACTGTTGCATTCTTCATTTGAAATGCTTTTCCAGGCCTTTACTGCAGCCTCTTTCAGTTCTTGTTTGTTTCTGAGGGTTTCTCCCTTCAGTCTCCTCTTCAGGAGGTAAAATACATGCTCTATTGGCTTCAGGTCCAGTGATAGACTTGGCCAGTCTAAGCCCATCCACCTTTTGCCCTTGATCAAGTCCTTTGTTGTGTTGGCAGTGTGTTTTGGGTCATTGTCTAGTTGCATGATGAAGCTTCTCCCGATGACTTTGGATGCATTTTTTTGGTCAATTGCCAGACAAAATGGTTTTGTTGACTTCAGAAATCATTCTGCTGCTACCATCATGAGTTACATCATCAATAAAGACGAGTGAGCCCGTTCCAGAAGCAGCCATGCAAGCCCAAGCCATGACCTCCACCATGCTTCACAGATGAGCTTATGTGTTTTGGATCATAAGCAGATCCTTTCTTTCTCCATACTTTGGCTTTGGCTAGAGGTTAATCTTTGTCTCATCAGTCCATAAAACTTTGTTCCAAAACTTTTGTGGCTCATCTCTGAACACCTTTGCAAAATCCAATCTGGCCTTCCAATTCCTTTTGCTGATGAGTGGTTTGCATTTTGTGGTACGGCCTGAATATTTCTTCTGTCGAAGTCTTCTTTGAACAGTGGATTGTGATCCCTTCATCCCTGCCCTGTGGAGGTTGGCAGTGATGTCACTGACAGGGTGTTTCTTCACAGCTCTCACAATGTTCCTGTCATGAACTCCTGTTGATACCCTTGGCCGACCTGTTCGATGTCTGTTGCTCAGTACACCAGTAGTTTCTTTCTTTTTCAGGACATTCCAAATTGTTGTTGGCTATGCCCAATGTTTCTGCAATAGCTCTGATCGATTTTCCCTCTTCTCTCAACCTCTTGCCATATATGGAGTGTCGGGATGTGTCGTGCCTGTTGTCATATGTTGGTGCAGCAGCAGTTGTCTATGCAGACTATAAGTGAGCCTCATGCTTGTCCAGCTGTCTCTCTGGCCTGCTAATACGTGTTGAAAAAAATAGAGAGCAGATGCTGTAGAATGTGCAGAATGTCCTGTCTCATTCCTCTCTCCTCCTGTACTTATTCATGGCAGGCACACACATAGGAAAATGGGAGTTTACTTTCACTTACCATCACTGTCGTTCCATCTTTAATTTTTTAATCTCCCCTTTTATCTCATTCTTTCCCTCCGTCTGTCCTGTGCCACTCTCTCTTCCGCCTTTATGTGCACATGCTCAGAAGCAGACAAAGGCTAGGAAAGAATGCGTGTCCAGCAGATATGCAGTACTGATTACAGATTACGTTGCAACGAGATGAACTTCTAGAGCGATCCAATGACACGCTCTATCAAATCCATTCTGTTATCCTTTTCGCCCTTTGCTCATGGAGCAAGTTCGGGATTCAGTGGCAACTTTGAGGTTGGACATAATCTGTTCTGGAATGCTCTTATTTGTTTGCATTTCTAAAAAAAAAAAAAAAAAAAAAAAATCAGAAATAATAGATCTACAAATAATCCCTTACACAGTCAAACTAAAGCCGTTATGAAGCTTAAATGTGGAGGCAACTTTTAAAGTAATACTTTTTGCATTCTTAACTGCCATACAAGTCTAAAAAGAATTTAACAACTGTGAAGATGTAATACTTCTACGCTGAGGTTAAATGACAGCGTCATTCCTCACCCTCATTCTTAACAGGGAGAAGTTAACTATTAAAACTTAAGGCACAAAACATTCTGCCTTTGTCAGCAGTGCAAAGTCCAAAGCCAAAGAAAAAGCAAAACATACATGCCTCAAGTTGATAATTTGTTTGCTGAGCAGAGTATTGTACTTTTGTTTGTACTTACAAGCTTTTTAGTTCATACTTTTAACCCACAATGTTCATAATACACAAAACTCTAGATTTGTTGTGACAGTGTGGCTCCTCAAATACTTTCTTGTTTCCTTCTTCGTTGTCTGTCACGTGTCTACAGAGAATGTGTAGTTTTATTTCATTTTAGTTTTATTATACAGTGGTGAGCTTCTCTTTATACTAACCTATGACAGGAATGTTAAATTCTTACATATACAACTGTTCATCTTATAAAAGTTACGGTGGCGACAGTTTGCGCCTGTAATTAATGAATAGAATTAGTTTTTGTTTGTACTCTTGAAATGATCTGTGGGAACAATGTTTGAACTCCAGTTTTGAGGTAATGAAACCTCTCAATGTACTAATGAGGGTCAAAACGTTTGAGAAAAGAACCAAATCTTCCTGTATTTGTTCCTCCAGAGATGTGGATGTGAAATACAGATACTGCTGTACTAACTTTGTGTGTGTGTGTGTGTGTGTGAAGGAGTTGTCACAAGCAAGCACATCTGCACTGCAGGACATGCAAAGTAAGTGTGTGTGGTTGAAGTCGAAGTCCTCACCGCCACTCGTTCCTTCCTGCAGGATACGACTTTGCTGCCGTGTTGGAGTGGTTTGCGGAGCGCGTGGACCGCATCATCCTCCTTTTCGATGCCCACAAGCTGGACATCTCCGATGAGTTCTCAGAGGTGATCCGGGCACTTAAGAACCACGAGGACAAAATGCGCGTGGTCCTGAACAAGGCTGACCAGATCAGCACCCAGCAATTAATGAGAGTCTACGGGGCGCTGATGTGGTCCCTGGGAAAAATCATCAACACGCCAGAGGTACACGCGACCAAGTTTCTCATAGAACTTCAGTGGTCAAAATGAGTCACAAACCCAGCACTATCCAGAATTCAACCAACACATCGAAATATGGAGATGCACTGTTACAGATATCAGTATTGGTGCCGATAACACTATGTTCACAGCGACACCACTTTACCAGCCCGTCAAATAACTTCCGGGCAGGTTTAGTAGGAGCCATTTGTTAACCGACTGCAAACTTTTGGTATTCTCTAGAAGCGGTCTTGTATTTCTTTTTCCTCACTTGATTTTGTAGTTAACACACTTGAGAACATCCACATTAGGCTACATTCTTCTTCATCTCTTACTTCTTTGTCGCTGAGCTACTGTATGTGCATCCATCCATCGATTTTCTGTACAGATTATCCTCACTAGGGTCGCGGGCGTGCTGGAGCCTATCCCAGCTGGCTTTGGGCAAGAGGTGGGGTACACCCTGAATTGGTTGCCAGCCAATCGCAGGGCATCTACTTTATGTACAACATTTTTTATAGTGCCCCTAGTGTTCAGACTGAGACACCACGTGTATGAGGTGATGTGAGACTTCACTTCAAAAGAATAACTTGCAAGCTTTTTGCTTTTTGCTTTTTTTTTTTTTTTTTTTTTTGGTGACGATTACACAACACTTTTTCCAAAAGAGGGAGCAACATGGGGTGTGAAGTAAAGACACTGGAAGTAACAACATTCAAGGCTGTCAGACTCCAGCGCCATATTTTACTGGTTAAGGTCAACTGTTTTCTTGTTAAGTGTGCCAGCCTTCACATTCTCCAGTTATCCATCTTCAGTGTTTTATTTTCTATGTTGCAATTTTTTTTCGCCGTGACTATTGAATGAAGTTATTTCAAACATGCAGGAAAAAAAGGAAAGAAATTATGTTTTAACAGGAGGGTCAATCACTTTTTTCACACAGGGCCATGTAGGTTTGGATTTTTTTTCTCGCTTAATAATTATAATAAAAAAATAATTATAATAATAATAAACTGAATTTTGTGTTTACGTTTGTTTGACTAATATTCACATTTGTTTGATGATGAGAAACATTTAAGTGTGACAAACATGCAAAAAAAAAAAAAAAAAATCAGTTTAGACCTCCATAGAGTGACTCTCTAACATGGACTTAGTATAAAAGTGTCCATTTATTTTCCAAAAAACAACCTCTAACAGCTACTTCTGTTTGACCCAGTTTTGTAACCGCCTTGTCCATATTTGGCCAAGACAGCCCCCTTTCCTCTGATTGGTTGCCTCCGTGCAGAAGACCGAGAGCACACGCGTTTGCGATGTTGACACCGCTGGCTCAGGAGCGGAGAGCTTCGCCAGTGACTTAGATAACGTCGATAAATCGTCTGGAACTCAGGAATGCGTGGACGATTTTAATTCACGTGCATGTTTACTGAGGCTCCATCCCAAATACTCCACACAGGCGGGGCCGGGGATTGAACACCAGTCCTCAGAACTGTGAGGCAGACCCTCCAACCCATTAAGAATCCAATTAGTGATATCCTACTGTATGAATACTTCTTACTTTATTTTTTCTAGGGTGAGACCAATGACTCTGAGTTCTTGTAGTTGTTTCCCCAAAGCGCAACACAGTATTGTTACATTATGAACACCTAACATTATATTGTCATGCCACTATTAACAGGAAATGACAAATTTTACACTTGTATAACAGTTAAAATAGTACTTAAAATAGTGAATAAAGTTTTTACGATGGTGACTTTGACAGTTTTGAACAGGGAAAATTTAGTTACCCACCAAATTATACCAACAAAATTGAGGTCACCGGCCTTCCTGTGTGGAGTTTGCATGTTTGTTTTCTCAGAGTACTCCGGCTTTCTCGCACATTCCAAAAGCAATCATGTTAGGTTAATAAATCCTCTAAATTCTCCGTCGTTGTGAATGTCTGTCTGTCTTTATGTGCCCTGTGATTGAACAGCGACCAGTCCAGGATGTACCCTGCCTCTTACCCAAAGTCAGCTGTGATAGGCTCCAGCACGGCTGCGTCCCTAGTGAGGATAAGCACTATAGAAAATGGATGGATTTTTGACAATAAACGTGTAACAGGGTTTGAAAACACTTTTCTTGTGCTGCATGACATCATGTGACTTTTCTTTCTTTCTTTCTCCTGCCCGCTCGACCATTTAGTTAATGTTTGATCTTGGGCGAAAGTCATAAACGGATCTCAGAGAAACCAAAGGGTCATGTGGACAATTATTCACTGACTTTGCAGCCTGCAAAAATGCACCTTGAAGGACTTAAAATGCCTCACTCTGCTTTTTCTGTCCTCACCCTACCCATTATGTGGCTGTTTACATTTCACAAATACACTTTTGGTATCTGTTTATTCTTTCAACTCTCATTGCTGTGTCATCACTGTCATTAATGTGGGTGCAGCATGTTCATGTATTCCCCCTCCCCTCCAGGTGGTGCGCGTGTACATCGGGTCATTTTGGGCCCAGCCCCTGCTGGTGCCGGACAACAGGAAGTTGTTTGAGGCCGAGGAGCAGGACCTCTTCATGGACATCCAGTCCTTGCCCCGCAATGCTGCTTTACGTAAACTCAACGACCTCATCAAGCGAGCGCGTCTCGCAAAGGTTAATGCTTTAAACATCAATTCGTTCCAATACACTGTCCTGTCAGGTGAAAAGCATGTATCTCCACATTTAGTGGCACAAGATTTTTTTTGCCCAGCAATTGACTGGCAACCAGTCCAGTGTGTACCACATTAAAACTAACACTAAATTTGGGGGTGCAGACTTTTCTGTAGTCAGTAACAATTGGCACGATGTTGTGTATGTCCACTCACCGCCCGCAAGATTAGGTACACCGACGCAATCCAATGAGATCCTACGCATTACACTGACAGTATTTTGGTACTTATCTACATGAAAGCATTACATTACAAGCTCTCTGTATGATGCAGCACATTTTTGCAAACTGCTCACAATAATAAACTCAGTGGGTACGAAAAGTATTCAGACCCCCTTCAATTTTTCACTTTTTTTTAATTTTTTTATATTGCAGCCATTTGCTAAAATCATTTAAGTTCATTTTTTTCACATGAACTTACACACAGCCCCCCATATTGACAGAAAAAGAACAGAATTGTTGAAATTTTTGCAGATTTATTAAAAAAGAAAAACTGAACTATCACACAGCCATAAGTATTCAGACCTTTGGCTCAGTATTTAGGAGAAGCACCCTTTTGAGCTAATACAGCCCTGAGTCTTTTTGGGAATGATGCAATGATGTTTTTCATACCTGGATTTGAGGATCCTCTGCCATTCCTACTTGCAGATCTTCTCCAGTTCTGTCATTGGATGGTGAGCGTTGGTGGGCAGCCATTTTCAGGTCTTTCCAGAGATGCTCAATTGGGTTTAAGTCAGGGCTCTGGCTGGGCCATTCAAAAACAGTCACGGAGTTGTTCTGAAGCCACTCCTTCGGTATTTTAGCTGTGTGCTTAGGGTCATTGTCATTTTTGAAGGTGAACCTTCGGCCCAGTCTGAGGTTCTGATTCGATTTGATTTTGATTCGTAAGGTTGCAATTCAGTATTCGTTTAACTACTCTATCAATTCAGTAAGAAGTAGAAATACACGGAGTAAATTTTGATCATTTTGAGATACAGTGGTGCTTCGAGATACGAGTGATCCGACTTCGAGATATGACCCGTCACTGGCCGAGTTTGGCTTTGACTCGTGAGCCCAAATTTGACAAACGAGTTCTGTGTGGCAGCAGGGGGCTCACTCACTTAACAACAAGCAGCAGTTTGGCTGATATAATTAGTAAATATTCTTCAAAAAAAAGCCTTCAAGCTGTACATTGCTACTACTAGTCAATCTTTCTTGAAAACGAAAAAACAAAGAGAATGGCATGTTGTGTATTTGAAGCAACCACAAGCCCACCTTCAAGTATACAATGGAAAACACCACAGCCCACAAGGGCTAACATAAATACAATAACGCCAGCCGGGTGTTTAAAACAATGTAAACAAACTAGCGCCGGAGAAGTTACGGCGATATGTCTACAGAAGCCCCGAGCATTTGCTGGGGAGGAATCACTCGGAGCAGATCGATCGGCACTGCAAAACATTATTTAAAGAAGAACTGGATGTCATGTGACTGTGATTGTACACAATGCTGCACTGTTGAGTGCAAGTTTTTTTTTTTTTTTTTTTTTTTTTGGTATTAAAAGACATGACCGGTGACGAGACACACAGCCTTCCTGCACAACAGAAGCAGAGAGGGCAGGGGTCGAGCGAGTGACACACAAACACACACACACGGCACATTTAAAGGTACAGGCACGCGAATTGAACTTCAGTTTGTCTTTGCATGTGTGAGACTTTTGACTTGATTCCACTTCATAAAATGAGTTATCTTTACATTCTCTTCTTTTATGTGTTGATGCGGTCCGGATTTACAGAGGAATCCAAAATGACCCCAAACGTCAGATTTTAAAAGTAGAAGTCGCTCGCTCCGCACTGCTGCTGCGGCTGCTTGCTTTAGTCGCCGTTTTGTTGTTTGGTCGAGAGCCGCTTCCGTCAATGCAACGCAAATCACACGCAAAGCGCCCCCACTGGCCAGGAGGAGAATCGATTCACAAGATTTGCCGAATCGATGCTGAATGGCAATGCACTGATGAATCGTTGTTTTTACCCATTCCTCGTCCATAGGGTGGCTCAGTTTTTAAACTGTCTAAAAATACTGTACATACAGTATATGAGCCTGTGAATATGACTAAAAGCCTGTTTAATTAATCTCCAAGTGACCCATGTGTGACCTTTCAATCGTCTTTTCAGGTGCACGCATATATTATCTGTTCGCTGAAGAAGGAGATGCCGAGCGTGTTTGGAAAGGACTCGAAGAAGAAAGAGCTGATTTCCCATTTGGGGGAGATCTACTTGAAAGTGGAGAAAGAGCACCAGATCTCACCTGGAGACTTCCCCAACCTCGCTAAGATGCAGGTAAGGTCCAGATAGGATACCGTCCAAATCCATTTGAGCATGTGTAGTCCGAGTACATACATTTTCACATCTTAACCGATTTTTTTAAAACCTCAGACACCTTATCGACGATCGCAAGTCTCCCTTCCTCTGCCTGCTCTAATACCAAGACTGACCTGTGAAAAGTGGAAAATAAAAGAAGAGTTGTAGCAGTAATAAAGGAAATGGAAGAGGCTAGGCTCACCAGCTTATCTAGTAACACCATTGTGGTTGCGTACTATTCTCCTTGTCATTTTTATTGCGGTGAATGACTTGGGAGAGACGTTTTACAAACTGTCGACACAAATAGTTGACCCTTCATGTGCATCTGGCGAAGCACATGGGGGAGGGGGAAAAAAAGAAAACACCTCACAGCACACGATAGAGGCATTCGACAAACGGGCATTTGCTGACTTTGATCCGAAGTGAGGGAAAATGCCCTAATTCATGTCATCGCTGCACAGTTGTGCCTTGGGATACGAGTGACCCGACTTCTGTGTTGTTGTTTTTTTTGAGATACGAACTGATGTTTGGCTGGTTGTTAAATTATTTATTTATTGATTTATTTTATTTGCTTTGACTCGCAAGGGGGGGAGAGATGCGAGCCCTGTATGACGGCAGCGCACTCAACTCACTTGGCAACAAGCAGCAGGGAGCCAGATCGTGAACAATTCTTCCAAAAAGAGCCTTCAAGCTGTTTACTGCCAAACTAAACATGAAACAAAGACAATTGCATGTTATGTATTCAAAACAACCACTTAGCTTTTCCTTGAAATCGGTTAAGCTTAATGCTAAGGAACAATGCAAAATGCCATAGGTGGGCTAATGAATAGCATCAGATCTGGAAACACAAACGTTGAGCAACACATGTAGACAGACAACATCACAATACTCAGGAATGTTTTCTTTATCCTTTGCGAGAAACGATTATTATTGCTGTAACTTTACGGCGTTAGTTGTGAAACTCGCCTTGGTGTCTTTCTGTGAAAAAATGTTGCAAAAACGGTATAATTCTTTACATTCTATTTAAGTATGTCATGCCAAAACTGTTCGCACACTGAAGTAAGATTTTTTTCGTAAACAGATTTGTTCGTGAACCGAGGTTTGACTGTATGCTTCACCTTCCCCTTTATTTCCTGACGTTGCCTTCCAGGATGTGGCCGGGATTTATTTTTCCTGGTTTGCCAGGAAATCCTGCTTGTGGTCTGCCACTCCCAGTAGTTGTCGCTTGATGACCGATCTATTTCTAACACTAATTCCTTTTTTCTGTCCTCAGGAGCTGCTCAACGCTCAAGACTTCTCCAAGTTCGCCGCGATGAAGCCCAAGCTGCTGGAGGCGGTGGAGGACATGCTGGCCAACGACATCGCCCGCCTCATGGCCTTGGTGCGTCAGGAGGAGGCGGCGCTGCCCAGCAACTCGGTCAAGGGCGGCGCCTTCGAGGGAACCATGAGCGGCCCCTTCGGCCACGGCTACGGCGAGGGGGCCGGCGAGGGCATCGACGACCTGGAGTGGGTGGTGAACCGCGACAAGCCTTCGTACGACGAGATCTTCTACACGCTCTCGCCCATCAACGGCAAAGTGTCCGGCGCTGCCGCCAAAAAGGAGATGCTCAAGTCCAAACTCCCCAACACGGTGCTGGGGAAGATCTGGAAGCTGGCAGACGTGGACAGAGACGGCCTCCTCGACAACGAAGAGTTTGCCCTGGCCAACCACCTGATCAAAGTCAAACTGGAGGGCCACGAGCTGCCCGCCACGTTGCCCGATCACCTGGTGCCCCCGGCCAAGCGTGGGACCGCACTGCAGGAGTAACGCTTCACTTTCTGTTTGGGACTCCAAGCACGGCAGAGACTGAGGTTTTGGTGGGAGAGGAGTGGGTTTCTCGTGAATTAGGGGGTAAATGTTAAAAATTGCAGCTCTGGGGGGAAAAGAAAAAAAAAAAAAAACACGACCTATTTGGGTAATTTGACTGTTTTTGAGTTTCTGCAAATAAATGCTCTCAACGAGTGGTTCTCAAACTTTTTACGTGAAGTAAAAAATGTTTTGCTCCAAGTACCACCGTGACCAACAATAACGTACAGTAGGCTCAAGTGTTCAATGAAAACAAGGTATGTTTTATTCCTGAAAGATATATTTAATATTGTAAGCCAATGTAACATTATGCCTGGTTTGAATGGTAGCATTGCACTTAGAGGGGGGAAAAAAAACTTGAATGATTATTAATTTGCAATCTATCACACGATAAAATAAAAACTGTACCTAAACATTTAAAAATAAACGTATTAAAGATTTAACTTAAGTGTTGTACTTTAATACAACTGAACTGTACTTAACAAATGTACTGTGTACTTGGTTTGAAAAAAGTCATTCATTCATTTCATTCGGTGATCGGTTCGTATAAGTGAGTAAAATGAAATTTTTTGTTTTATTGTATCAACTTCTAATATCATAACTCCCAAATTCGAAAGACATAAATACTGTCATTTGCAGCAGTGAGTCTCAATGAGTCGAACTACTGGTTCGCGAGCTCCCTCTAGTGGTACACACAAATAGCAAAATCAGAGAAGTTGATCATTTTTGCCACTGTCTTTCATTTTTGTTTTATTCCAGAGCTGTACATGGGAAAATAAATGGGGGGCGGGGGGTCCATTCATGAGAGGACATAGCGGAACTTGCATGATGCGTCTGAAGCTAAATTTACACCTAAATGTAAATGATGTTTTATAGTATACAGTATATAGTCCAGATTATTTGTTGATCCAAAGAAGTATTTTTTTTTTTTTTTTTCAATTTGGGGAGAGGAAATAAATCACTTCATCTATATTTTTGCATTTCCTGTCTTTGACTCCAAATGCTTCTCTTTTTTTGTGTGTGTGTGTGTTATTATACCAGGTAAATAAAAAGGAACACATATCATCTGGCACCAGACTCCGTCGGTTTTCTTTCTTTACCTGACAGGCAAGTCGCTTTTTTTAGACATTGTGTAAAACGTGTAGCATTGTCCATTCCCTCTGTCTTTTACAGAGGGTCTTTACCACAGATGATTTGAGGTTACAACTGAGGGATAAGAATAACGGCACGCTCACTTACCGCCGTCCAGGGGCGTCACTAGGTTTTAGCGAGAAGGAGGGCGAAGCCCCCAGGATGTGAGTGAAAGTAGCGCGAGAGAACAAAATTTCACAATCAGCTGACGAGGACTCAGGACTTGCTTCTGAACGTTTTTCGATAGATTTGAAAAGGATACAATACTGGGTCAAAGTTCCAAGTCACTGTTAGATTTGTAGTTATTTCAGTCTGCACAGTACAAAATCGGCTCTCACCGACGCAAGAAAAAAAGTCGAAAACCCAGGAGCCCTTTGTGGAGTCAAGTGCTCTGAAAGATACTGCATTTGGAATTGTTACTTACTGCCCTCTGTTGGCCAAATTCAGTCAGCATGATCGAAGTTTCGCAGTCCTCATGGGGCACTTGCAAAAGACGAGGGGGGAAATCATCCATTTTGCATACCGCTGATCCTCACTCGGCTGCTGGAGCCTATCCCAGCTATCTTCGGGCGAGAGGCGGGGTACACCCCTGAACTGGTCGCCGGCCAATCGCAGGGCACATACAAACAACCAACCATCGGCACTCACAGTCACGCCTACGGACAATGAAACTCGAATGCATGTTTTTGGGATGTGGGAGGAAACCGAAGTGCCCGGAGAAAACCCACGCAGGCACGGGGAGAGCATGCAAAACTCCACACAGGCGGGGACGGGGATATGAACCCCGGACGTGCTAAGCAGTCGTCCACCGTGCCGCCGAGGTCACTTTGACAGGTTGCTACGTGTCACTGATAAGCAACATATGCTGAGATAGGCAACAACTGACATTAATAAATAAGGGGTGTGAAAACCTGACGAAAGCAACAAAGGGCACACAAAAGGTTGGGGGCCCTCAAGTGCCCCCCCCTGTTGTCTTCCTCTCATTTTGACCCGCTTCTGAAGTAGCACAAAGCTGTCGGAATGCCCACAGTGATGTGAAGTGAGCCAAGGCATGATTTGATGTCTCTGTGCTTGTGCTCCCTGTGTGTTTGCATAGCTGACGCTCTCCTGCTGTACAGTGTCCTCCTATACATTCTTTCCTTTTTCCTGTCTTCTTCCGTCAGGAAGACTCCCCGCCACCACTCCCAATTTTTCCCTCTTCCTTCCTTGCCGGGTCCTTTTTGTCGCTTCACCGCCTCATCTTGCCCCCCCCCCCCCCCCCTCCTGTTTCTTTGTTCCCATCACCTAGTGTGACTCTTTAAGCTCTAAAAAAAAAAAAACAAGATGCAACACAATGAACCTTGCAGTTACTTCGACTCATGTAACTACGGTACTGATGCACATAGTGCCATTTTTTTAGAGGCAAGGTGAGGAATTGGCCGCCTTCGTGTAAATGGAAAATGAGTTAAGTACAACACGAGGACACAAAGACACTTGTCACCCAATACCCTCAAAATGTTCATTAATATGTGTGTAATGCTGTCTTGAGCTCAGCTCATCTCGCGTGAACATTTTAATAAAATAAAATTGCAGTAAAATTAAACTACAGTTTCCCCACATGCATTTGGCGGATTTTCTTTCATGGTCTCAGGAAAGTGCACAAACAACAACACTGCTCGTCACCAAAAAAACACAACTACAATGGAGCATGATGGTGGCATCCTTTCAATCAGCTGGAAGTGGGGCCTGACGAGGTGGAGGAAATTATGAACTTTTCACATCGAGCACAAAAAACATTCAGGCTTCTGTTACAAAAGCAAAAATAAGTGTCATCAGGAAAGGCTACTCGAAGATCTGAACTTTATTTGGGGTTCATCAGAGACACTATATATGGACTGGAGTGTGTACCGACTCCCATTTAACATGAGTTTGAATGTGATTGGTAAATTGTGAATACAGCTTCATCCAAGTTTTTAGAGGGTGTGCACACTTGTGCAACCACATTATTTCAATTTATTTTTGCTCTCCTCTTTAAAAGCATTTTTTTTTCAATGAAGTTGTACAAACAATTACTGGTAGAAAACTGACAATGATGTGTCTTGTTTTCATTTGTTTTTTTCGATCACAAAAGTCTGACATTTAAATGGTGTGCAGACTTTGGCTGGCAACTCTGCTACCTAAAAACATTCAAGCTAAAACAAACATATCTGGAGGAAGCACATAACTGTTTTTATGAATTTAAAAAAAAAAATCTCACACCAAGTCAATGTATTAAAAGGACGTTTATTTCTTTTTGAATACCGAAACACGTCACAGTGCCTCAATAGTCCTTGTGACGAAAAGTCCGGGACAAGAATTCACATTGTCGAGGAAGGTGAGGAGGAATAAGTGCTACGAGGGAGTGATTAGCAGCATGACTCTGCGCCCGTTTGGGCACCTTCGAGGCTCCTGCGTCACCAGAAGCACGCACGCTGGTTTGTCCGCATTGCAATTCTCCTGCAAGATGTCAATGACACCCAACGATGGACATTTATCGACGTTTCGATCATAATACTCAAGGGGGAATTTTCTGTCTTGAGTGTATCCTGAATGAGTTGAATCTCTCCCGTGGCATAACGTGTCGGGCTAACACCTCAGGAAAGCGGCCCTCGTGCGGGCACGGTTCAAATTTTGAAAAAAATAGGCCGTTGGAGGTAGCTCAGGTGGGTTCTGGCTCAGCGCGGCGGCCTTCCTGCCGGTCGGGGCGCTCCGAACATTTCCTGAGAGGCGTAGGTGATGTAGAGGAAGCCGTCTGGGTCGCTGTAGTGGGAGTAGACCTCCCCCATGCTGGAGGACATGCACGACATGCTTTTCTCAGCCACGAGCAGGAAGAAAGCCTGCGTCGATTCCAGGTCGATCTTATTCCTGAGAGGACAGAGATGGAGCTCGGAATGAGACGCGTAGGACAAAAGAGGTTGCGGGGAAACTGGAACGTCGTCATCATTTTACCTGAGCAGGCAGAGGAACTGACCCAAGGTGAGCTCAAAGGGAACCAAAAACTTTGTCTTGTCCAGCAGGGGGAGAGTCTTTTCACGGATGTAACGTTCCACGATAACCTTCGACACAAAGCAGTCATCAGCTGGAGGGGCGAAGCTGACAAGTGTTAAGACAAAAAAGCCACACGGGAGAAGCAACTCACGGGCAGCTTGTTGGGGAATTTGGAGCGAATGCTGCACACTTCATCTTTTCTTGTTTCTAAGAAGAGAAAGACTTTTTTTTTTTTAACCTATTGGTTGCCTTTTTAAGCAATAGCATGGGTTGGAGGTAAAAAAAAAAGGTGACGCACTATTAAAGTTAAAATGACTTCATTTGGGGATAAAACACCCCATTATCTTCACTAAACATGGACTGTGCTCTCTCTGACGACCATTGTTTTCTCTCATCCCAGGAAGATGGTCTTGTCTGACCTCATCATCCTCTGATGCAATCAAACAGGAACTACTCCTCAATCACAAACGTAATCATTGGCTAGCTTAAGCAAGTGTAAGACCTACTCGTAAGAATAGACAGAAATCAATCTGTGCCTGGATACATTTTCCATCACTCACCCAAGCACTTCCTCTGCTTAAAGGGCATCATCATCTCCATGGATTTCTCAAAGGGCGCCATCTTGGTTGCTTGCTCGGGGTGGTTTGCTTGGACCTGCGGTGTTGGAGATGTTTTGCGGCGGTCGTTGGCCCGTGGCTGACGTTGACGTCCCCTTGGGTGGAAGTTTGCAAACCCCGATGAGCGGCGGGCACCGGGGGGGCTTTATAGGCGAGCGAGCGGGGAGGAGTCCAGCCCAAAAAAACAAAAAAACAAACAAAACTATTTGGTCCTTGCTAGTGGCTTCACACATACTGGTTACCTGACTTGGCATTCTTACAGTCATGTGGGCTGTCAGGAGGGGGACACAAAGGCCAGGAGAAGCAATTTAAATGAGGTCATACCACACAAGACAAAACTCCTGGGGTCTTGCTCACGATTGAGGGAAGAAAGGAGAGGGAGATCGACAGGCGGATCGGTGCAGCGTCTGCAGTGAGGCGCACTCTGTAATCGGTCTGGACGAAGGTCGCGACCCGACCTCGGATATGAGGAAGAAGATTGACGGATAGACCAGGCTGACAATTTCATCGCAATGTCTGATAACCCGACTGCGCACGGAGAGAAAAAAAAGGTTATGACAGGTGCTAACGTCGCAGCGTAATTGATGCAGCCCCCCACACACACACACCCTAAAAAAAAAAAAAAAAGCTAACTAAATACGTCTGAATAAAGCCGCTCATATCACACATGGGAATTAAATGTGTCATTGTTCTAGCAAGCCGCCATTACACCCTCACTAGCACCTACGACATTCTGGCCTTTGCACTAAGGTCACAGGTTCGAATCCCGGCACGCATCAAACCCAATCAAAAGTATGGAAATTGGGATTGGTTGTCGGAGAGAAATCAACCGAGTACTGCTGCCGTGCGTTCCGCCAGAGACCTTCGGCGAGCGTAGACGGCGGCTTCGCAGAAATGACGACACAAAAACCAAACGGTTTGGTTGGCAAGCAGTGTATGATGAATTATTTGAGTGTCAGACCCAGACCCAGTGCGACATGTTCAAAAACTCAACGGCCTTGTGAGACTTTGACTCTTGATGATATGAGATTTATTTCGTCACCGACAACTCTAAGTGCGGAAGCACGTTGCATAATAGTTTGTATTTACTATGACATGAAGTACTGTGATGTATTAAACTGTTCATTTCCGCCTCCATGCGCACACACACACACACACACAACATTTGCAGTGTAGTCATGTCTCAACTGAGGTATGTCATAACAAACATGAAAAGTGGCCGCGTCTGGCCTCAGATCGACCACAGTGCGGCACAGGTCAAAGGGCAGATGCCATCATTTGATGAAGATCTCCATCTGCTGGTCAAAAGGTGCAACTTGTCAACTACACAATGTATCAGAGGGCTGAAGTACAGGTATTTGTTCGTTTGTTTTTTTTACTTACTTCATCATTATTAATCAAACGCATTCAAGTCCCCGTCAAGTAAAAATAAAAAAAGATCTCGTTAACTTTTCTTGGAGTGTCTTTTACGTGGATCCAAACACGACAGAAAACCGAACAAGGCAGTGACATATTGGGCGACACTGGCAAGCGGGCTGGCTAATACTTCACTCATATAAAAATAATAATAATAATAATAATCTCAGGTAAATCATCCATTCATTTTCTTTTCCGCTTATCCGTACTCGGGTCGCAGGCGAGCTGGAGCCTATCCCAGCTGACTTTGAGCGTTAGGCTGGGTGAACCCTGGACTGGTCGCCATTCAACTGCAGTGCACATATGGACAAATGACCATTCACATCGATGGACAATTTAGAATCTTTAATGAACCTGACATTCATGTTTTTGGAATACGGGAGGAAGTTGGGAGTATGCGGGGAAAACCGACAAGCATCTCTTTACGTGAGGCCTGTATAAACTTTGTAGCGTTGACTGACGTGATGGACGCAGACTTTTGAGTGACAAGTGGGGTATGCCAGCCAATCACGGGGAACATTACATACAAACACCATTCACAGTCAAATTTATATGGACAATTTTGAGTCTTCTCCTTCCACCGTTCCGCCCAACACAACGTACAATAATACATAAACTAACGGGTTGAATTTTTCCGCTCCCAAAAAAAAGAAAATGGCATTTCGGGCCTTCGGGCTCTGTTCACAACCCATACGTGTCACATCAAACACTGTACGCTAGAAACTTCACCAGGAGACACAAAGGACCCTGGGAACATAAAACAGACCCCGTGATGAGGTCACTCGTTCAGACACACTATCTCTATGGGAACTCTCCAGGAATGTGATTTTTTTTTACGTACTAGTCTGTACCCCCAAGTTGGACTCATCCTTTTTTTTTTTTTTTTTTTTTTCCCCCCCCCCTCCTTCTTCCCAAGTTCCCATGCGTCAATTCGAAAAAAGTTGCCAGCCAATAGCAGCGCGGCTGCGGCGCGTTGGCCCCGCCCCCTCGCCGCTCCCACAGTCTTGTGCGTGTGTTGCATTGTCTCATTTGGAACTGCTGCAGCCTGTTTGGCACACGACGGTCACTCGTGTATCCGGTCGCGGCTCATCTCCGCAGTGAAATCATCCACCGTCGGCTTCAACGCGCGTGAATGACCCGGCTGCTATGTCGCAACCTCTCGCCCGGATGCCTTGTCCGCTCCGCGGAGCGTAGCATTCGTCGCCCTCTGCTCGCCGACTGAGCGGTGGCCAGCGGCGACTGCGAGGAGGGATGGCCGCCGGCCGCCGCGGCGGCGGCTGCGTCAACTCGCTGTGGTCGGGTACCGAGCGCGTCCGCATCGGGGAGCGTCTCAAGGCGACGCTGGCCGGGGTTCTGGAGCTGGAGCTGCTGCGGTGCAAACACCTCGAGATGGTGGACACCGCTCTGGGGGGTCGAGGCAACGCGAGCGGAACCCCGGGGAGCGGAGCACTCCGCGGGCAACAGGTCAGTCCGCGTGCCTCTCAATTCGTAGCGCGGATCTCTGAGATGGATTGAAGCCCTCCCCCCTTTGGAGCTGCTCCAGGAAAAGGGTCACTTTGGCATAACAGACACTTCATTAGATACACCGCACGATATTATATGCTCACTTCTGACTGACACTGATTGCACAATTTTGTGGTTGCCATTTTCTGTGGTGTTGAACAGCCGAATATGATGGTTGCCTTACCTTGCATATTAACAGTAAGGGCCATAAATATTGGGATACCAACACAGTTCTCATGGGTTTCGTCTCTAAACTACGGAAGCTTATTGCATTCACTTGGATTTAAAAAAATAAAAATAAAAATCTGTTTTTCTGAGTTTTTTTTTTGAAATTATTTCACTTTTTATGGGTATTTATTTCTGTTTTTTTGAGTAATTTTTAAAAATTTCTTTCTGTTTTTCTGACTAATTATTTTTCTCAGTTTTTGTCTAATTCTCCCCCCGTTTTATGACGTTTTCCCCTTGTTTTTCTAAGTAATCCCCCCCCCCCCACTGTTTTTATGACTACTTTTTTTTGGACTATTTTTTTCTGACAAATCTTTTCTGAGTTATCGGGCCACATCGAACTCACGCAAGAACCTGCGAACTGCAAGTGACTCTTTGCGGACTCCGTAGTAAGCAACATGACCGGCTTATTTAGTTTGATCAAGTTTTATTTTGATATGCGTTTAAGACACTGGGACGTACTCCTGTCTTTGAGTCACATAGATGGTATTGTTATTAGTCATTAGAAAAAGAAAAAAAAGTCAGAAAAACAGGGGGAAAATAGTCAGAAAAAAGGGGAGGGGGAATTAGACAGGAAAACTGAGAAAAATAGTTAGCCAGAAAAACAGAAAAAAATATTTTAAAAAAAACTAAGCCCTCAAACAATTACTCTGCAAAACAGGAGTTTATTTTTTTTATTTTTATTTTTTTTATCTAAGCGAATGCAATACGCTTCCGCACTAAACACCACCCCAATGGATTTGAAATTAAATGAACGAGATGTGCTTTCACTGACGATTTTCAACTTTAACTTGAGGGTATTTCCACTCAAACTGGTTGCTTTTGCATTATGCTTCAGGTCATTATAGATCTGCACTGTGAAGCGCCGTCAAATGAGTTCTGAAGCATTTGGCTGAATATGAGCAGATAATATTGCCCCAAACACTTCAGAATTCACCCTGCTGCTTTTGTCAGCAGTCTTATCATCAATAAATACAAGGGAAACAGTTCCAGTGGCAGCCATACATGTCCACGCCATGACACTACCACCACCTTGTGTCACTCAAAAACAGGAAGGCCAGGTCAGAGTGTCTCAAACACCGAAAAAGCCTTTACAGTTCTGGAACAAAATCCTATGTACAGATGAGACAAAAATCAACTTGTGCAAGAGTCACTGGAAGAGAAGAAAATTAACTGCTCGTCATCCAAAACATACCAGCCACTTAATCAGCGAAAAATGGTGGTGGCAGTCTCGTGGCGTGCACATGCATAGGGATAAGGACCGGGCCTGTGACCGCAAATAGCAAAAATCAGTGAATAATTGATGCACATTAAAACTGCCGTGAAAAAAAAAAATAATCCAGAAAAAAGTGTTAATAAGCAGGAAAATACCACCAATAAGCTGTTTCTACGCAATCCGGGGGTAAGCCCCTACCCCTAATATGTATCAAGAAATCTATTTAGGGGGGAAAAAAAACAAATCTGCAAAAAGTTGAATCCACGGATGGTGAACCATAAATATGCAGGGGGTCCACTTTATATGCAGACTGTTGCGATTTCGACACCATTCACCTGATTTGGATGTAAATACCCTCAAGTTAAAGCCGAGCGTGGGCAGCGAAAGCATATCTTGTTTGTTTCATTTCAAATTCATTGTGGTGGTGTTTAGAGCCAAAACATGACAATTGTGTCGATGGCCCAATATTTATGGAAATGACTGTACATACAATACATTACAATGTGTATTTTATAGCATTTTAACATAACATCTCAGTTTGCACTCATTGTTCAAATATGACTGCAGTAACTATGTGATGGGCAAATTTACATTTGATTACTTTGTCTATGATTTCAAGTTTCAATTCGCAATAGAAGTTTCATACACGCATGTTTCGTCTTATGTAATTCATCATTATATAATTGTCTCACAGTCAATATACTTCCCACAAATTGTACAAATATTACTGTAGCATAGATTGTATTTATTAGCACATACCAACATGCAAGATTTAGTTTATTTTCGTGTTGAGATTAGATTTAAATGTTTTTACTTTGTTGGTTTGTGTCTACATTATTACAATGAAAGTATATGTAAAAATTTTGCCGCTGTGACTATTTAATTTCCCCTCAAGGGCTAACCAAAGTACAGTATCTATTATATCGTACATGACAGGGCAGGAAATTAGAAGCATTGTTTGAGGTAGTTTGCTATTCGACAACAAACTCCAGCCCTACTAATAAACATGAGCGTTATTATCTGTGTAAAGGTAAAATTAGAGTGTGCAGGGGGTACCTAATGTTAGGGCTAGTACGCAGATCATATGAACGCTATCGTGTAGAGAATGTGGGTTGACATCTGATCCACAATGCTCCTGCCCGGAGCTGTGGCCTACAGTGACAGTGATATAGTGCATTATTTGTGAACATGAACTACATTTCTTTCGGTGAAATCGTCGTCATGAACATGTGACGTTGTCTGTTGCCCCGTTGAAAAGTGAAGGAGAGCATAGCACGGCAGAAGGGTGTGCTGGCGAGAAAGTCGAGTACTGGAATAGTGAAAATTCCCACTGGCAAAAAAAAAAAGAAATGAATTTAAAAAGAACAAAAAAAAAAAAACATTTATTTGACAGTTATGGAAAAGATATCCCTCCATTGTCTGTACTGCTTTTCTTCAATCCATCCATTTTGTGCATCCACATTAGGGTTGCGTGTAAGATCGAGCCTATCCCATCTGACTTTAAGTGAGAGCCAAGCCAGCCAATCACAGGGCACAAACAACCACGAACACTTCCATTTCACACCTATGGACAATTTAGAGGCTTCAACGTACCGAACATGTTGCATGTTCTTGCAAAGTGGGAGGAAGCCGGAGTACCCTGAGAAAACCCACGCAAGCACAGCTTGCAGGGATTGGAACCCTGAACCTCAGAACTGTGAAGAAGACGTGCTAACCACTCGATAACTGTGCTGCTGGAGAGGATAATGCTTAATAGAATAATGCCCAACTATTCTTTAGCTACTGTCCACATTTGACAAACTGCTGCTTTGACAGGTTCATGCTGGGGCCTTTGACAGTAGGATGATTCAGTTCAACTACATAAACAGCCTTGTTGAGAACAAGTTACAACGCATTTATGAACATGGTTGGCTACTCAATTTGCCCATGGGGATGAATTAAGTCTCCCTCTCGAAAGCTGAACGGCACAACCAATCGACTTCAATGTCATCAAGTTGTTGCTTTTTGTTTGTTTGTGTGCTTCAATAGAAATAGTGCATCCCACACTCGAGCAGGGGTGGGGAACTGGGGAGCAAGTATAGCCCGTGAAAAAACAAAACCCTCTCAAGAATTGTTAAGAAGATCAAACATTTAAACCCCTAATGAAATAATGGTTACCCACCCTTTATGCTAGAGTACAAATGACATAAAATCTTCACGGGGACAGAAAAGCGAAGGATCTGAGCGATGGCATCATGATGGAAGTGCTGCCTTCCACACCGCCCACCCGCTATCATCTCCTTGGTTGTGCCCTCCAACCATTTGGTGCTGCAATGCCCCGCAGAGAGGACAAGGCAGCATCGCTTATTCTCAACTCCGAAAGCGTTGCCGACCTGCCAGGTCGGCAACGCACCCTGCCCTGCCCTGCCTTCCGCTCCCGCCCATGTAAACAGCGATGCGGTCCGACGTGTAGACGCTTGTAGATGGAACAACATACAGTTTAATGATCACTTCGCACATGGGGTCTTGCTCGAACACATTCTGCCCCTCTTTGACTGCATGACTCAATGCTTTGGAATTCTAGAACAAGCTGTTTTCCCAAATACACACTCACTGGGAACTTCATTAGACTGTGCCTCCAATACAAGTCTTAACAATCTTGCTTTCACACACAAACACAAAAAAAATATATATATATATATGGGCACCCTTTGTCTTACTGTTGTAATTGTACTTTGGCCTGTGTCACACAGAGACAAGATTCTACAAATTCATAGTTTGGGTTTGAAATTGACCTTTTGTGACACCAGCTATGGAATGTTCCGGACACACCTCATACTTCTAAGATTTTGACTCTCATGAAGCAAAAGGTCATCTAAATATTACAAACATCTCCGTTTGATATATTGTGGCCCCACGTCACAGCAAACTATCAATCCATTCATCTTCTGCAGCACTTATTCTTATTAGAGTGAGCTGAAGCCCATTCCCAGCTGACTTTGGTTGCGAGGCAGCCTATGGCAAGGCACATGCACTCAAGGCTAAAAACATTGGCACAAGGGGTGCACTGTATGTGCCACATCTATAGACAATTAAGCGTCTTCAATGAACCGAACATGCATGTTTCTGGAATGTGGGAGAAAGCCAGAGTACCCGCAGAAAACCCAGGCAAGCACGTAGAACATGCAAAGTTCCACAAAGGAAGCCCGAAGCCTAGCCTAGTCTAGAAGCCGGAACCTTGGAACTGTGAGCCAGACACGCTAACCACTCGCTCACTCTGCTGCCCACTCAGTAAACATATTGCTAAACGATTGCCTCACACGTATTACTATCTTTGTAAAGGTATGACTTGCATTGATCCGATTAAATGTTCAAGTTTGCCTAATGATATGGCTAAGGAGTTTAAGGATGTGAAGTCATGATACAATGTGCTCCACCGGCTTGCAATGCAATTTGCTTTTTTTCCCCCCCTCACTAATGTGCAAATCCACAGTTTGCAAGCGCAGATTAAGGCCACGCAGGGTCAAATGCAGTGGGAAAGAAACATTCCATTTGAAATGAATCTTTACCTCATCTCTACAAAATGCAGGTCCATAATAAGCTCCTTGTGCAGGATCAAACACTTGTTTACAGATTTAGAAAGGTTTAATACAGTTGAAGAAAATGAACGCATCATTTTTAGTAGAAAAGTTGTCAGTGTGCAAAATGACATGATTTATCTTTCATATTTAGGCCCAGTCATCTTAAGGAACATGTCAGAGAAAGAGATGGACGCACTGTGTGCGTACACGTGCACGCAACTGGAGGCAAACTCCTGAAAATGAGGTTTAGTGTTGGGAAGCATCACCTTACATGGAGCCATTAGACTGACTTGTGGATGGAGAAAAAGGCTTTGTCTCTGCTTGTTGCCTCTAGAGCTGAAACACACACACACAAAAGTCCACCTGATTGAATGTTTCACAGAGGCATGGCGTGGGGGTATGCTTAACATTCAGAATTAATCATGCATGACACAATAAATAGTGCTAAACAAAACACATTTTACATTGTTTGGCTGCATCCAGTCCACTGATATATGTGTTGGTCCTCATTGTGCCAGAGGCGCTCTGCTGCTCACATGAAAAAATATCAGATTACATTGCTCACAACAGCACTCCCTCCACCTCCACTTACTCTCCTATGATTTGATCATGCACTGGGCCTGTGTGCAACCTTATATGCCATAATGTGCATTGAAGCTGGACAAGACAGACCCAGATGTATGCATGCAAGGGGACTCATGTATGGAATCTTGAAATAGAATGAGAGTGAAAAGTGCAGGTTGAGTTAAACACGCAGCTCGTGTGTGGGAGGAGAAGCAAGGAGAGCTGTGCTGAGTCGGGGGCAGCAGGCTGAGAGGATATTATGGGAGTGCGTAGGGAGTGGGGGGATTATTTGTGAAGTGGAGTTAGAGGAGAGTGAGTGTGGTGGTCACTGATGGTGGTGTGTGTGTGTGTGTGTGTGGGGGGGGGGGGGGGGGGGGGGGTCATCCAAGATGCCATTCTCCCTTTCCCCAGCAACTGCGTACACCCTCCCCCTCCTTCAATCACTGAATGGGTCAGCCGTGGCCCAACGGTTAAGATCATCGCCTGCCACTGTGGGGTCCTAGGTTCAAGACCCCGACCGGACCATCCACCAACATCTCACGCGTAAATGGCTGTGGTGTCCTTGAGCAAGACACCGATACTCCAAACTGGTGCCTGGGCACTTAAGTTGCCCCCTGCTCCAGTGTGTTCCACTAACAAATGTGTGTGTTCACTGTGATGGGTAAAATGCAGAGAACAGATTTTGTGCGCGTGCGTGCATGCATGCATGTTCATGACAATAAAGATGTTTCTTCTTCTTCAGTCTTTTTATTTTTTTTATTTGTTTTTTACCTCTTTCCTCATCAGCGAGGAGACGGGTGGAGATGGACATCAGTTAGACTCTGAAGGTCTTCCTCACACCCTTTTTTATCCTCTTCTTCTTCCCTTCTGCTGCCTGTATGTCATCCGTCTTCTCCCATTATCTCCTCAGCCCCCCCCCCGCCACCCACCACTCCTGTCTCCTGTCATCCCAGCAGTGAGTCACTACCTGTATTGTTTTCTTGATCAGTGGTGCTCACAGGCTTTCTTGTCTCATGCAGAGGCTGACGGCAGTGTTTGTGGGGTGGGTTGGGGGATTTGGAGGATAACTCAAGGGAGGTGGGTTGGGAGTTTGATGGTTCTTGGGGGGGAGGGGGTCACTCCATGCCCTCATTAATCTTTGCTGACTGGATGAAGTGATTGTCATTATTGTTGTTGGGATGGAGTGTAGTTTATGAAATGTGTGTCAAGGGTAGATTGATTGAATCGGGGCAAGTCGTCCTGCAATGTATTAGTCTAACTTTTCAAATTTGCGTGAATTTTATGGAAGGGAGAGGCAAGCCAGCCCACCTCGGTGTGTGACCCAGGCCTGGAAAAATAATGGCGGGTTGGAGTCACGGAGGGCATTAGTCCAGTCCATAAAAAAATACAACTTTACATTACAAAAAAAAATGGCAGCCCGAAACTGGGTGAATGACAGTGCTTGGTCATTATCATGTGTGCCTAATGCAGTATCTGTGATGAGTTTTGACAGTATGTTAAAAAAAAATACTGTGACATAACCACATGATCTCATCCCGCACCTGTCTTGCACTGTTTTTTACTTCAGGCTCCCTCCCCCTCTGAAACAATGGGCCTGTCAAGTCAGAGTAACCCAGACAACTCCTGTAGTAACTCTGGCGATGGACCGGTACATTCTTCACTGGGTGGGGGGAGTAACTCCCGCTGGTCCACTCTGTCCTGGGACGCCCCCTCTGACCTGCTGTCACTGCCCACACCTGACCCCGGTGGTGTGGTCCATCTGGACAGTGATTCCAGACCAAGCTCAGGTAAAAAGACGTACAAATAGAAGTGTGTAAATGTCTTGTGTAAGACATCTTTCTAAACATTAACCAGTATTTTTATTATTTATTTTTTTAAACTTTTGTTTACTCTCACTTCGTGTTACTTACCACTGACTGACTCACTGAACTTGTCAGTCTTCCTGGCAAACACTTTACCTAAACTGCTATCCAATTCATACATTCCTCCAAAGCTGAAAAGATGAATATGAGACATAAGTTTAGAATTCCAGCTTTTTTCCCATGGTATTTACATCTAGATGTGTTAACAACTCAGGACAGAGCACCTTTTGTTTGAAGCCACCCACTTTTCAAGTGAGCAAAAGTATTGAAACATACATTATTCAATTAATAGTGAAAAATAATTAATATTTGGTGGCAGAACCCTTACTTGCAACAACTGCATCAAGCCTGTGACCCATTGACTTTACCAGACTGTTGAATTCTTCATTTGAAATGCTTTTACAGGCCTTCACTGCAGTCTCTTTCAGTTCTTGTTTGTTTCAGAATCAAAACCATCTTTATTCACCAAGTATGTCAAAAACCCACAAGGAATTTGTCTCCAGTAGTTGGAGCCGCTCTAGTACGACAACAGACAGTCAATACCTTTGAGGCATAAAGACATTGAGGGGAAAAAAAAAAAAAAAAAAAACAGTCACTGAGCAATTAAAGGTTGGTAGTAATCTGGTAATGCCGGAACATAAAGATTTCTGGGGGGTTTCTCCCTTCAGTCTCCTCTTCAGGAGGTAAACTACATGCTCTATTGGGTTAAGGTCTGGTGATTGACTTGGCCAGTCCAAGACCTTCCACTTTTCCCCCCCTGATGAAGTCCTTTGTTGGTGTTGGCAGTGTGCTTTGGGTCATTGTCTTGTTGCATGATGAAGCTTCTCTCGATTAGTTTGGATGCATTTTTCGTTCAATTGCCAGACAAAATGGTTTTGTAGACTTACGAAATCATTTTGCTGCTACCATAATGAGTTACATCAATAAAGACTAGTGAGCCTGTTCCAGAAGCAGCCATGCAAGCCCAGGCCATGACATTCCTCCATCATGCTTCACAGATGGGGTTTGTGTGTTTTGGATCATAAACAGATCATTTCTTTCACCATACTTAGGCCTTTCCATCACTTTGGTAGAGTTTAGAGTTTTGGTGGAGTTGTTGGTCTCCTCACTCCATAAAACCTTGTTCCAAAACCTTTGTGGCTCATCTCTGTACTTTGCAAAATCCATTATTTTTGGTGATCAATGGTTTGCATCTTATGGTATGGCCTGGACATTTCTTCATAATCAGAATCATCTTTATTTATTTTTTTCTTTATTTTCCAAGTATGTCAAAAGCACACAAGGAATATGTCTCCGGTAGTTGCAGCCGCTTTAGTATGACAACAGACAGTCAATTGAGAGAGAATACTTTTGAGACAAAGACATGGCGAGGTGGGGGGGGGTGTCACTGAGCAATAAAAGGTTGCCAGAAATGTGGTAATGCCGGTACAATTATTATTATTATTTCTTGACAATTTTGTCAAGAAATAAGATGCAGCGTTCTCTAGCAATAGAGCAGTTTGAAATGACTAATAGAACAATAGTCCGGTGCAATGACCATTGTGCAAAGGGCACAGAGACTTCAAGAAACGTATGCAGTTTAAAGTGACAGTGCGATAATCCGGGACAATGTCGATTGTGCAAATGTTGCAGATGCTACTCAGGCACATGAGGGGCCAGTATTAGTCAACAACAGATATGCAAATGGGGCAGCGTGGCGAGACTACTACAGTGACTGCACGATTAATGTATAATTGGCCCGACAGAAATGTGATACAAACTCAAGACAAAAAATTTTCTTTCGAAGTCTTCTTCGAACAGTGGATTGTGATACCTTCACCCACAATGTTTCCGTCATGAACTCAGGTTGATGCCCTTGTCCGACCTGTTCCATGTCTGTTGCATGGTACACCAGTAGTTTTTCTTTTTCAGGACATTCCAAATTGCTGTACTGGCTATGCCCAATGTTTGTGCAATAGCTCTAATTGATTTTCCCTCCTCTCAGCTTCAAAATGGTTTTGAATGTGATTTTATGGATTTTCTTTCCTCATTTTTATCTTTTATAGGTGAGGTATACGTATGAGGAAAATTACAGGCCTCTCATCTTTTTAAGTGGGAGAACTTGCACAATTGGTGGCTGATTAAATACTTTTTTGCCCCACTGTAAACACCATGAAATAAAAGCTGGAATTCAGAACTTTTGTCTCATATTCATCTTTTGTTCTGAAACCCAAATGTCTTTAGTATACAACAAAAACAAAGGAATTGACCTTGCGGTTCCAATACTTTTGGAGGGGACTGTACAAATCTTTTGCTGTTTAACAAAGTATTTTTCACTTAAGAAAATGATGTTAGAGTACTTCAGGTTTAAAGATACTGTCACACTTGCACTGATATGTTTTGATTCTGGGGTGTCCAGTTTGGTGTTGCTGGTCCCGTTGAAAATATACAATATAGTCCTTATTAACTTCCCATAACACACATTATCTTTAGATAATGTATTACACATGCATATAACATGATCTTTCTTCCAAGGTTTCTATTCAGTGAGTGGGAGCTCTCTGTCAGACTCATGCTACTCAGTGTCCAGTGATGCTGCCCAGGGTGGATTGGTACAGGCGAATAGACCCTTAAAGCTTTGGGAACACGTCCCTGGGTCTGTGGGCAACACTGACATCTTATGGTCAGACTATGCGGTGCAACAGCCAGTAAATCACGATCACCGCAAGGACGCTGAGCCAACCCAACAGCAGTCAATGTTAGGTGAGATAAAGTATATTGTGGAAAATTACATGTAATTGACAGTTGTTGCAATATATTGTTTCTTCTGTCCTTTTGCTTTACAGTCTCAAGTGACCCTAAAGTGTCTGGTCTCAGCTTTCTGTCCGACCTCTGCTCAGGCCTCAACCACTCATTGATTTCTTCCCTTCTCAAGCTTGACCATGTTTCCACATCATCTGTTTTCTCCAATGCACAACGGCCCCAGTTAGACCCTTGCTACTGCGAAGACCTTGTATCCTGTAAGACAAAAGAGGTGTACCCATACCCCAGTCCATTGCATGCCATTGCCCTCCAGAGTCCTCTTTTTACTTCTCGGACACAGGAGCAATCTCCTTCCCTAAACCCTGAAGGAAACCAACCAGATGAGCGAATAGAAACCATCAGTGGTGTAAGTCTGCCTCACCAGCGTCAGAATGCCATAAACCCAGCTTCTTTGACCCAGCTGGAGCAGTACATCTCTCGACTAGCTCGACAATACCACCATCGGATAAACCTCTCCATCCCTGATCTCGCACATTGTCCAGTCATAAACAGAGGCCTTAACACGCCTGGTAAAAGTCACGGGTCCACACAGTCCCTGTCTGCCTTTGAAAGCTGCAGTACACCTTCCATGCTGCCGGGGGGCAATTTAACACCCTGCAAATCACTACTGGGTAACTCGGGTAGAGTCAGCCTCAGCACTACTGGAAAAAAAGCCACCAGGAATTCGATCAACCTGGGTAGCCTTCCCTCTGCCACCGGAGAGGATTTGAACATCAATTTGCATCTTAACCTAAACTTGAACCTCACCCCTGGTTTCAACTCCAACAGGGGAATTGTTGACAAATCCAAAAATGTCAATCTGGGGGTTGACCCTGCAAGTTCAACTGCTTCAGTGGTGACACAACCGTCGTCAACTCCTGGCCCTGCGCTTCGAGCACGGCCTCGAATTTCCACCTGTCCCACCTCCCTGAACCACCGCAGTTCCTTGGAGGTCACTTCGGGTCCTGCACCTAATTCTGGATTTGGATCAGCAACCTTCCCTCACTCATTGGACTGGAGTGCTGGACCACCGTTTGGCACCAGTTTTGTATCAGCTCCAGGGTCCCAGCGCAACAGCTTGATGCAGGAGTCCAGCTCCAGTCCCAAGCTGATTGAGGACTCCCCCATGGTGGGGGAAATCTCTCGTCTCTCTGGTTTGTCGCGGGCTGTCGTGGTCGGGCTGATGGAGCAAGGCGTGGAACTGGACATCGACTGCTTCCAGGCAGAGGCGGCCAGTGAGTTGAAGAAACACAAAGATCTCCTTAAGGCCCACGCAGAACACCCACATGACCACATTAGACTGACCGACCTGAACCCTCTGAGACCGATCCAGCTGTCTCTCAGTCTCACCCATTCTCCACAGTCCCAGTCCAGTCTCACCCCTCCCCTCTCACACTCCAGCAGCCCGATCCACCCTTACCAGTCCATTCATGCTCCCTCCCCAGTCTACTCCTCACACAGCCGTTACCAGCAGGTCCCTTCCCCATCTGACCCACCCTCCTCAACGGCCTCCTCCCCTACCTCCCAACCTGTGCAAAGAGCCCACTCTCCTCCACGTCCTCTCCAACCCTCTCCAATGGGAGCGACCCCTCTCTCAGTTTTCCGAAGAGACGCCCCTTTCCAGTGTTCGCTTCCCCGCGCTACCACCAGGACATCTGCGGAGTATTGTGGCATCCATCCCAGGAGTGGGTCCCTTCGACACACTGGGGGAGGAAGTGAGTCTGGTGGGAGCTGGAATAGGGTGGAGGGGGATGGGCTTTACAGAGGCAAGCATGGGTCTCACATGCTGATCAGGGCAGCGACTGTGAGCAGCTATGCCAAGAGGGAGGAATATGGCTCTGCTTGGTGTGAGGATGAGGAGACACCATCATGCAGAAAGACCAACAAACTTAGCAGAGCTTTTGAGGGTCGCCTCTGGGGAAAAGACACTCAGAGGGAGGAGATGGATAGGGCAGAGTATGGCTACGGATGGACAAGGACCATCGGTGGAAGCTGGAGGGGGGAACAGAGAAGGGTGAAGGTGGCACCTTGCGCTAAAGACAAGAGGCCAAAGGTAGAAAGCTCACCTGTTTTCACCAAGAAGAGGGGGAAGGAGGGTGGAGAGAAAAGGAGCTCCAGTGTCAGGATGTCCAGGAGGTCTCTGTTCAGGAGTGAGTCTCAGGGCTTGCTAGTGCCTCACAACCAAGATAAGCCCACAAGACAGTCAAACTGGGTTTCCTCTTTCGATGTGGGGCAAAGTGCCATGACTGCGGGCAGGGATGAGGGTGCTAGACTGCTGAGCTCAAATGAGGACAAGCACCTCTCGTCCACTGCAAGCCTCTTTAACCTCTCCTGCTCTCAGAGCTTCGAGAGCAGCAGTCACTCCCTCACTCCTCTTTCCTCTCCCTCCTTCTCTCCATCCCCACCACCAAGACTGCCCCTCCAGCGTTCTCGATCCCTGAGGGACTTGGGGAGGCGAGTTTTTGGCTCCATGAGGTCCTTAAGCCTCAAACAGAAACCATCAAAGAAGTGATGTTTCAGCTGACTGATGTTAAAACTGTAAAATTTAAAAAGTAGTGCTTTTGAACTGGAGATACTGAATACAGGTTCTCTCAACAACCACACATTAGCTGGAGAGTTCATCTCAGGCACATCCATAAAATGTATTACTTCCAAAGGGGCTTGAAACCTAAATAGATGGCTAGGGAACTTGACTGCACTGAATCTCTTTAGGAGAGCGCCGGAAGTGTACAAAAGAGAATGTAAACTATCAGCATCTGATGACACAAAGATCCATATAAACGTGCATTTCTGTGAGGTTTTGTAGAGCACGACTCTGGGTAAAAGTAGCTACAGTAATAGTAAGACAGTGAATATACTCATATCAGCGACTTGAATGCTGTAACTTATGAATTTATTTGTATGCACTCTTATGCATGCTCCTCTGTGACAAGTTCAGTGATCAGTTATTGTGAGAACATTCTTTTTTTTATTATTATTATTATTGGCAATCCAGCCTCTGAAGTACAATCATACTGGACAAATGTTGACCAAAACAAAACATTTTATCTTGAATGTGCTCAGGATTTTGAAATAATTATTGAGTGTGACTTCACAATAAATAAAATCTCAAACTAAACAGCCACTGTGTCATAAATACAAAGGCATACATCAGATACATTAAAACTGGGTTGATAGGCCCTGTAGAATTTATAAAACAAAACGATGTGGTTGAAAATGCACAAAGACGACAAAGTCTTCGGTTTCAGAGGCACCTATGTGATCATGTCGGATATTCAGATCTTGATATACGATCTCCATGTTGCTAGGAAACACCATTTCTCGTTTTAACTTGCTGAGACCTAATTTTTTTATGGTTAACATTCAATACAAGTCAAAGGTTTGGACACAGTTTCTCATTCAATAGTATGATAAAGTCTATCCAAACCTTTGATAACTGCTGTCCCTCACTCACCTCTGAAACAAATAAGACACCAGTGGTTCAGGCTTTCATTTCAGAACATTAAGGTGGTCTGCCATCCGTTCAGCTTGAACAAAGTTATTGGTCTCGGATGAGGCGTCATCTGAATTCGGTGGAATAAGGCAGCCGTCAGTCGAGTTAACCTATTCTCCAACACTGCTCTTGCTGGAAGAAAACATGCCTCGGTACATGGCCTTTTCCTGGAGTAACTCATGGCTCAGCTTCTCCTCAACAATCTGCAGGTACCTCCTCACGTTGGCATCTGCGATAGAAGAAATTTCCAAAACAGGAATAAGTTACTTGATTCAACATTTGGCTGTTGTTTTAATTTCTCCAATTCTTAAATTGAAGCGCCACAAAATGTAGAATGACAAATATAAATAACAGCATTGTGTAGTAATTCTTTGAAATTACAGCTTTACAATCATTTGTATGGTAGCGTATACTGGCATATATATATATATATATATATATATATATATATATATATATATATACACACACACAACATACATATACTATATATATATATATATATATATATATATATATATATACACACACATACAACATACATATACAATATATATATATATATACACACACCTTGACATCCGGTCCGTGAGGAAAAAATGCCTACTCTTAACGGGTCCGCGGTGCAAAAAAGGTTGGCGAACACTGGAGTATAGAAGCCAAAACCAATTTACCGTTAGGCTGCATCTTGCAGGCCTGTGTCAGGTAATGCTTGGCTTTCTGTGCATCTCCCAGCTCCAATGTAGCCACGCCAACCCTGTACAGTGCTTTGGCGTCAGCTGGTCGCTTCTCCAACACTCGCAGGCTGTACTCCTGGACACGGACGTAGTCCACATTCTCTTTCTGCAGCAAACATGCTGAAAAACAATTATACACAGTATCGACTATTTGGTAGTGCTCAATGCATATTGTGTGTGCGCGTGCATGTGGATGTATACAGGAAGTCCTCGATTTTACGAACGAGTTCCGTTCCTACGCTGGCGACGAAACACAATTTTCCGCGCAAGTCGGATTTCACCGTTAAAAGTCGAAATTTACGGCGAAATACTTCTGTTACGGGTATTGCCCCACGTGATTGTGACAGCAAGCTCAGTGTGTGGGCGTGCGTCGATGTGTGAGTGAGACGGGACTGCAAAGGAGGAAGGAGTGCGCGCCGGTGCGAGTGTGTACAGTTGCAAGTGTAGTGACGGCGAACGGGTAAGAGTCGCGATTAGCGGAGGACCCGTTGACGTTGAATGTGCAGAGTAGTTAATAAAGCCATTAAAGCAGCAAATCGGTGCTTCGTGCCTTTATTGTTGCCGCTACCCAGCTCAGCAGTGCAACGAGAGAAGGGAGTTAACCCCTGCGTCTCCCGACCACGGTCAGGTGACCGTAGCAGGAAAGGTTAACACTTCGTACAAAGAAACTAAAATACATTAAAATAAAATAAAATAGATTATACAGTGGGTACAGAAAGTATTCAGTATTCATTTTCACTCTTTGTTATATTGCAGGCATTTGCTAAAATCATTTAAGTTCATTTTTTTCCCCTCGTTAATGTTCACCCAGCACCCCATATTGACGGGGAAAAAAACGGAATTGACAACATTTTTGCTGTTTTATTAAAAAAAGGAAAAACTGAAATATCACAGCCATAAGTATTCAGACCCTTTGCTCAGTATTTAGTAGAAGCACCCTTTTGAGTCTTTTTGGGAATGATGCAACAGGTTTTTCACACCTGGATTTTGGGGATCCTCTGCCATTCCTCCTTGCAGATCCTCTCCAGTTCTGTCAGGTTGGATGGTGAAGGTTGGTGGACAGCCATTTTCAGAGTGAATGTTGGTGGACAGCCATTTTCAGGTCTCTCCAGAGATGCACAATTGGGTTTAAGTCAGGGCTCTGGCTGGGCCATTCAAGAACAGTCAGTGAGTTTTTATGGAGCCACTCCTTTGCCATCTTACATTCCTAGGGTCATTGTCTTGTTGGAAGGTGAACCTTCGGACCAGTCTGAGGACCTAAGCACTCTGGAGAAGGTTTTCATCCAGGATATCCCTGTACTTGCCGCATTCATCTTTCCTTTGATTGCAACCAGTCTCCCTGTCCCTGCAGCTAAAAAGCACCCCCACAGTATCATGCTGTCACCCCCATGCTTCACTCTTGGGAATGTATTGGACAGGTGATGAGCAGTGCCTGGTTTTCTCCACACATACCGCTTAGAATTTAGGCCCAAAAGTTCAAACTTGGTCTCATCAGACTAGAGAATCTTATTTCTCACTATGCTGGAGTCATTCAGGTGTTTTTTTTTTAGCAAACTCCATGCGGGCTTTCATGTGTCTTGCACTGAGGAGAGCTTTCCGTCTGGCCACTCTTCCATAAAACCCCGATTATTGGAGGGCTGCAGTGATGGTTGACTTTCTGGAACTTTTTCCCATCTCCCGACTGCATCTCTGGAGCTCAGCCACAGTGATCTTTGGGTTCTTCTTTACCTCTCTCACCAAGGCTCTTCTCCCCCGATTGCTCAGTTTGGCCAGATGGCCAGCTCTAGGAAGGGTTCTGGTCATCTCAAACATCTTCCATTTAAGGATTATGGAGGCCACTGTGCTCTTGAGAACCTTAAGTGCAGCAGAATTATTTTTTGTAACCTTGGCCAGATCTGTGCCTTGCCACAAGTCTGTCTCTGAGCTCTTCAGGCAGTTCCTTTGACCTCATGATTCTCATTTGCTCTGACATGCACTGTGAGCTGTAAGATCTTATATAGACAGGTGTGTGGCTTTCTATTCAAGTCCAATCAGTATAATCAAACACAGCTGGACTCCAATGAAAGTGTAGAACCATCTGGACTCCAATGAAAGTGTAGAACCATCTCAAGGATGATCAGAAGAAATGGACAGCACCCGAGTGAAATATATGAGTGTCACAGCAAAGGGTCTGAATACTTAGGGCTGTGTGATATTTCAGTTTTTCTTTTTTAATAAATATGCTAAGATTTCAACAATTCCCTTTTTTTCTGTCAATATGGGGTGTTGCGTGTACATTAATGAGGAAAAAATGAACTTAAATGATTTTAGCAAATGGCTTCAATATAACAAAGAGTGAAAAATTTAAGGGGGTCTGAATACTTTCCGTACCCACTGTATATGACTGTGGGCACTGTTATACTGAATGTCTAAATGTGTTGCTACAACTTTTAAGACTTTTTTTTTTTAAGAATTGTTCACTATTTGGCAGAGAGCTGGTTATTGTGAAGTGAGCCGAGTTCACTGCCACCCATAGAGAGCTCGTATCCCAAGTTTGCACTCGCAAGTCAAAGCAAAAAAATCTGCCAAATGAAAAGCTCTTAAGTCGTCTCACTCATATCTCAAGGCACCACTGTATTTCTAATCCAGTTACACTTGCACTCTGCCATGTTTTAATATACCAGCTAGGTTGTTGAAGCAGTCCACTTCTGTGTTTCTGAGGAATGTCTCTTGTTCAGATGTGAGAGCTGGCCTCTCAGGTCCAAATCCTTTCAAAGTCAACGGCACTTCAGAATTGAGGCTTCGAAGGACCAAAAGAGCACGGTGATAACGGCCAACAGCTGCGCGGATGTTCTTTTCCCGGTAGAAAGCGTTCCCTTCTGTCTTCATTTGCCCCGCTTCTTCAAGCAAAGCCCACACTGGCTTTACAGTGGCTGCCGCAGGAGCTGCTGCTGCTGCTCCTTGCATGGCAGTCTTCTCCTCTCCTCCGTCAACCTGCATTTCTGTAGTGGAGCTTGTATGCTGGGGGGGAAAAAAGTGTGTATTGTCATCTTATTTAGATACGCAAAAAAGTATTTAGTCAGCCACCAATTGTGAAAGTTCTCCCACTTAAAAAGATGAGAGAGTCCTGTAATTTTAATCATATCATACCTCTCCTATGACAAAGAAAAAATCCATAAAATCACTATCTGATTTTTAAAGAATATATTAGCAAATTATGGTGGAAAATAAGTATTTGGTCACCTACAAACAAGCAAGATTTCTGGCTCTCGCAGACCTTTAACTTCTTCTTTAAGAGGCTTCTCTGTCCTCCATTCCTTACCTGTTTTAATGGCACCTGTTTGAACTCATTATCCGTATAAAAGACACCTGTCCACAACTTCAAACAGTCACATTCCAAACTCCACTATGGCCAAGACCAAAGAACTGTCAAGGCACACCAGAAACAAAATTGTAGACCTGCATCAGGCTGGGTAGAATGAATCTGCAATATGTGAGCAGCTTGGTGTGAAGAAATCCACTGTGGGAGCAATTATTAGAAAATGGAAGACAAACAAGACCACTGATAATCTCCCTCGATCTGGGGCTCCACGCAAGATCTCACCCAGTGGGATCAAAATGAACACAAGAACGGTGAGCGAAAATCCCAGAACCACACAGGGCGATCGAGTGAATGACTTGCAGCGAGCTGGGACCAAGGTAACAAAGGCTACCATCAGTAACACACTACGCCACCAGGGACTCAAATCGTGCAGTGCCAGACGTGTCCCCCTTCTTAAGTCAGTAAATGTCCAGGCCCGTCTGTAGTTTGCTAGAGAGCATTTGGATGATCCAGAAGAGGGATGGGAGAATGTCATAAGGTCCGATGAAACCAAAATAGAGCTTTTTGGTAAAAACTCAACTAGTCATGTTTGGAGGAGAAAGAATGCCGAGTTGCATCCAAAGAACACCATACCTACTGTGAAGCAGTAGGTATGGTGTCCAGATCTCAACCCCATAGAAAATCAGCCCCAATACATCAAGCAAGAATGGGAAAGAATTCCACCTACAAAGCTTCAACAATTAGTGTCTTCAGTTCCCAAACGTTTATTGAATGTTGTTAAAAGAAAAGGTGATGTAACACAGTGGTAAACATGACCCTGTCCCAGCTTTTTTGGAATGTGTTGCAACCATAAAATTCAAAGTTAATGATTATTTGAAGTCACTGATGGTGTAGTGGTGCACTCGCCTGACCTTGGTGCAGGCAGCGGGAGATCAGTTCCCACTCAGTGACGGTGTGAATGTGAGTGCGAATGGTTGTCCGTGTCTATAGGTGCCCTGTGACTGACTGGCGACCAGTTCAGGGTGTAGTCCGCCTTTCGCCCGAAGTCAGCTGGGATAGGCTCCAGCGCCCCTAACCAGGATAAGCGGTGTTGACAATGGATGGATGATTATTTGCTAAAAACAATAAGGTTTATCAGTTTGAACATTAAACATATTGTCTTTGTAGTGTATTCAATTAAATATAACTTGAACATGATTTGCAAATCATTGTATGCTGTTTTTATTTATGTTTAACACAACGCCCCAACTTCATTGGAATTGGGGTTGTAGTTTGCAGGATTTCCTGTGTCCATTTCAAAGACTCTACATCTCCACATTACTTAAAAAGAGACACAAATAGTTATGAATTGTGTATTTTCATGCACAACATCTCTACATCCCCTTTCAAAAATTAGCTTTCATCAATTTCTTGGTGAACACTAGGACAATTTCCTGAATTTTGATGATCATCAGACTCACATGCTTGTTTGACTTTCATTGGTGTGTGTAGTATTTTTTTTTTTTTTAAAACGCATCACAACAATAATTAGTGAGAGACAATTTTGTTTGCACATTAACAAATCCTAGTTGCAATCAATGTTTTACGTTTGTGCGTATTTTGTTGTATAGTATGCCATAAAAACATTGATTCTGAAAGGAATCTCAAAATGTTCTAACAAATCTGTCATTTACATTGATAAATAAAGGTTTTAAAAAAAATAATTCAAAAAAAGTAAAGCACTTCGCAGTTGTCGCCGGCCTTAACTGTACGACTACGTCAGAGGGGTCTAATATTTTAGGTACAAGGTTCTTCAATATGTGTAACACATACAGAGGGTTGAAATTACGGTACTCAAAGGGCACGCGGGTGCTACAAAAGACAGTACAAATAATTACATCAATATAAAAAGCTCAATAAAGTTTAGTTTTAGTTACCACAATTAGTTGCTTTACAGTCAAACATATTGGGCACATCTCAGTATAATGATGCAGTACACAGCAAACAACCACAATAATAAACACATTTTTGAACGTTATTGTTTTTAAAACTAAACATTGTTATATTTGTAAAACAATATTTGATGCAGCTCTTGTATTATACATCACTCAATCCACATAAATGAGTCCCGGGTCAATCACAACTGAAATAGCCAAGCTAGTCGTACATGCGAGTCAGCTGAAACACTTCCTCACACTCTGAGAGGAACCTACAAATGCTGTTAGAATTCGGGTTATGCACTGTACATGTATGTGTGTTAAAGGGTTATGTTTTAAGTCGCTACAAAAAGGCTCACCTTAAATGAAAAGGGAGTTCACAGCCAATTTTAAAAGCTGTCAGTCACACGTGAAACGTTGATTCACAGACGTAGGCACTCATAGCTAAGAAGCTGCAATGAATACGCCAGCGCAGTGAGCAGCACGGCTAACCAACGTTCCACCATGGCGGCCATATTGGAGAGGTCGATGTTCCCGTCAAAGGCAATTATTGAGACCTTGAAATTAAGTCGTAAATTGCTAATTTCTCAACCGATTTTCATGTTTACTTTTTATACAACGCCAAGGCGTTTTCTATCCATACAGAACATTTGGAGAGAAAAAAACAAAACATGTTTTGCCTGTGAACGTTACGGCGTTGTACACGACCGTATGCAGCGACTACCGGCATTCTTTGTCGTTTGGTTTTCTTGCCGCCCACCCACATTGAATCCACTTAGAACGCTGCACTGAAGACTGACTCTCCTAGTTTAGGGTCGCCGTCGACACGCAGTTCAAAACGGGCGTGTCCTATCTATTCATATCTGTGTAAGCACTCTTCTTTGTTTTGTCATCAATCGGTTAAAACATCAGCGACACGCCTTTTACTGCCACTTAAAGGCCAAATATGAAACTGCCGGTTTGTAAAAACAAAACAAAAACAACACACACACAAAAATAATAATAATAATAATGTTCGCTACAGTAATAGTGAAAAACAGTGGTGGCAAAAGTATTCACATTCTCTACTTACTACTCTACTTACTACTCTACTTACGTTGGTCAAATTAAACAGCGTGCAGTGATGGTCAGATAGATGTAAAAATAAAAAGTAGACTTCCAAATAAATACTTAAAAAAACTACTCAAGGACTGAGTAACTGCTTTTGTAACTTCAAATATTTTATAGCTTGACAGCAATGAGAATGTTGCTGTAATTATTACACACAATTTGCTTTTAGTCACGGGCCCATTGCTAATATTGACAGGTTAGGTTAGTTGTGATGAGATGGCTCCACCCCCCATCTTTATGAGCAGAAATACAACAAATCTGCATTCTTGAAGTGTTGGAACTAACATTTGTTGATAAAAGTATGCAGTTAGACAAATACCACTGGGATAATAGTTTGCTGAAAATAAAAATTACAACTATAACAGGTGTTGTTTAAGAAAAAAGTATGTATTTATTTGAGATACCCCGTTTTTTTTTTCTGGTGAATTCTGTTTTTGAGTGTTTTAAAGCTGTATTGAACTAACAAACTTACAGATAAATCCCAGTTTTAGTTGTCTGTCATGTACCTTTAAAGTTAATGTTGAGTACATAAAGGTGTTGCAGGTTTGGCACTGGGTTATAAAACCTCTTAACCAATGTGGCTAAACAGTATAAAAAAATCTCCTAGCCACACGTGTGTAGTTAGCCACAACATTACGTGTTTATGTTAGCGAAACCTTTAGGCCTCGCGAGGCCGATAAGCTTTAACGATGTCGGCCCACTTAAAACTACCTAGTCATCATCAATCTGGAGTAGGACTGAACAATATGGGAAAATACTATATTTTCAATGTTTAGTTTTAAAAACAATATAATATTAAATGCAAGGGGTCTTGCTTGTTTCTTTCAAACAAATGTTGCTATTGTGATTAAATTTTTCAGGAGGAAGTTTATCTTCAGAATTATTCACTAAACACAAGAAATAAATTATTCTGACCAACACAACAGTGGATATAGCCAACAACAAAAAAAACAACTCTTTCCTGTAGGCCAGGCCTAAATATTACACTTTTCATCACCAAGATGTGAGTATAAAAGCTGTTCAAATGGTAAACTATATTACATTTCAGCAGCCGAAAATAGCCCAAAAGTGCATTTTCGGTTTCGGACCAAAAGACTTTTGTCACTGAAATGGCTGAAATAACATGTTGTTCATTCTTGCCAACCAATAGCTTTGCTGCAGCCAGCGTACAATCTTGCACACTACATAGTTAAGAAGTGTTTGCTGTTACACAAGCAATGCCTATTGGGCTTTGTTGACGATGTTACTGAATTTACTGGGGTATCAGTATTTTACACACAGCCTCCAGTCACGGTTTGATAATGACATAGTCGTGCACCGTAAACCATAAATCTGACCATTAAATAAGACACACATTCGACTAGAGGTAACATAAACATACATTAACAACAAAAAATAACATCTTTATTGTGGCAAATATTCACATTTGCATGCTGCAATGAATTGTGGGAACCGCGTGGCTTTCTTTACCATCATTATGCTTGCGGCTAATCCAAATAGCACATCCCTATTGTTGCCCAACCTTGCTAAGGGGGAATGCTTGTCGCATGCTATGTACAACCCAATTCCAATGAAGTTGGGACGTTGTATTAAACATAAATAAAAACAGAATACAATGAGTTGCAAATCATGTTCAACTTATATTTAATTGAATACACTACAAAGACAATATGTTTAATGTTCAAACTGATCAACTTTATTGTTTTTAGCAAATAATCATTAACTTTGAATTTTATGGCTGCAACACATTCCAAAAAAGCTGGGACTGGGTCATGTTTACTACTGTGTTACATCACCTTTTCTTTTAACAACATTCATTAAACGTTTGGGAACTGAGGACACTAATTGTTGAAGCTTTGTAGGTGGAATTCTTTCCCATTCTTGCTTGATGTACAGCTTCAGCTGTTCAACAGTCAGGGGTCTCCGTTGTCGTATTTTACGCTTCATAATGCGCCACACATTTTCAATGGGAGACAGGTCTGGACTGCAGGCCAGTCTAGTACCCGCACTCTTTTACTACGAAGCCACGCTGTTGTAACACGTGCAGAATGTGGTTTGGCATTGTCTTGCTGAAATAAGCAGGGGCGTCCATGAAAAAGACGTCGCTTGGATTGCAGCATATGTTTCTCCAAAACCTGAATGTACCTTTCAGCATTAATGGTCCCTTAACAGATGTGTAAGTTACCTTTGCCATTGGCACTAACACAGCCCCATACCATCACAGATGCTGGCTATTGAACTTCGCGTCCATAACTGTCCGGATGGTTCTTTTCCTCTTTGGCCCGGATGACACGACATCCGCATTTTCCAAAAACAATTTCAAATGTGGACCACAGAATACCTTTCCACTTTGCCTTAGTCCATCTTAGATGAGCTCGGGCCCAGAGAAGCCGGCGGCATTTCTGGGTGTTGTTGATAAATGGCTTTTGCTTTGCATAGTAGAGTTTCAAGTTGCACTTACGGATGTAGCGGCGAACTGTATTTACTGACATTGGTTTTCTGAAGTGTTCCTGATTAATGCATGTTTTTGGGATGTGGGAGGAAACCGGAGTGCCCGTAGAAAATGTTCTGAACCCAGTCACACAAAACAATGATGCAAGTGATGAATTTTATAGAAAATGTAATCATAAAAAGGGGTTTCTACAGGACAAAACACAGACAAACACAAAACAAAGAGGGTACAGACAAACATTGGCAAAGGAAGGGATTTGTGATGTGAGATAAGCAGACTGGGCGTGTAGTGAATGCATATAGCTGACGATTCATGTCCTCGTTAATTTAAACCCAAATATGCACTATTAATTTAAACCCAAATATCTTTTTCTCCGGGCACTCCGGTTTCCTCCCACATCCCAAAAACATGCATAAATTGGAGACTCTCTCTTGTCTGTTTGTATGTGCCCTGCGATTGGCTGGCAACCAGTTCAGGGTGTACCCCACCTCCTGCCCGATGACAGCTGGGATAGGCTCCAGCACGCCCACGACCTGAGTGAGGATAAGCGGCTCAGAAAATGGATGGATGGATGGATATGCACTAATCTGTACTTTCAGTAGACCGCAATGTTGTACTTTACATGTCAGAAACACGTTTGAGGCAGTGAGTCAGGCTCCCGAGTGTTCGGCCGGCCCGGTCCGCACCGGGAACAGGTGGATTCGACGGAAGGAAGGAAGGAAAAAGGGAGGAAAAGCAGGGGGCCAAGGAGTTCTCAGACAGGGCGTCTCTCGGGTGTCTCTGTTTGCAAGACGTTCGGGGCGGACGCGTTGCGTCTGCCTCTGTTCCCTCGGACTGAGCTCGGGCCCCCAAACAGGGTGGCTCGGAGCGCTTGCAGGAGGTTCTTTAGCCGGGGATTATCCGATGTGTCCTTGCCACCTCGGGTGAGGTGGCCGTCCTGCCTTGCCCGGTCGTCGGCGAGTTGGTCGGGGTGAGACCAAAGGAAAAACTGCTCCACCAAAAAGTCTCTACTGATCCCAGCATGGCAAAGCAAATGTCTGTCTTGTTTTTGATGGTTTATGGCGGATGATTCGTTTAGCGTCTCCGTGTGATGTTGTGTCTCGCCAGCCTCTATTGTCTACCTCGGCGGGGAGCGGTGATAGTGCGAGGTTGGAGTGGCGGGTGGCATCTTTTGCATGGCATGTCCGCTACAACAGCGACCGTAAACCGGAAATCTATCATTATCCCTCATGTCTGCTCAGATGCTCCCTGGCAACCCCCACCTCACCGATCCCCCCGTGAGTATTAGTCCTGTGCCCGCTGCCTCCAACGAAACCTCCCTCCCCTACAAAGAACCTCACATTCCCCCTCCCGAGCCTTACTCTGGGAACCAAGGTTCCTGTAGCCAATTTTTATAAAATTGTTCTCTAGTGTTCGATCTGCAGGTGCTAAGTTATTCCACCAAAGCAAAAATTGCCTTCGTGCTTAACCTTCTGCCCGGTAGAGCTGCAAGGTGGGCTACCGCTTTGTGGCACAATTTCTCACCCGTGTTAGCCTCATTCGACTTGTTCTCGGTCGAGCTCAAAAAGGTTTTTGACCACCCAGTTAAGGGCAGGGAAACCACTCGGCGTCTCCTGGCCCTCACTCAGAGCTCCAATTTCTATAGCCTCCTATTCCATCGAATTTCGGATTCTAGCTGGTGAGTGTGGGTGGGATGCAGCGGGCCTGATGAGGATTTTTGTTAAACGCTTATCCGAACAGCTTAAGAATGAGTTAGTCGCTAGAGACGAGTCCACCTCGCTGGAGGGGTTAATTTCTTTAGCCATCAAGTTAGATAATCGACTGAGAGAGAGAGTTAGAGAGAGAGTTAGAGGGAGAGGGGTTAGAGCCCGGAGTTTGGGGCACTCTGCGGGCATTGTCCCCCCAGCTACTCCTCTGCCCGCTGAAACCCCCGCGGCCTCCTCTCCGCCCCCTGCTGGACTGGAGGAAGCCATGCGGCTGGGCAAGGCCCATTTGGATCCCATGGAGCGCTGGTGCCGCTTGAGTCACGGGCTGTGCATCTACTGTGGGCAGCCTGGCCACTTCATTGCCTCCTGCCTAGAGATGCCAAAAGACCGGGCTCCCCATGGACCGAGAGCACAGTGGTGAGCCAAACTAATTCTTCCTCCTTGCATCCTCGAGCGGAGCTGCAACATTCCGGTCACCGTCCTCATTGACTCCGGAGTTGACGACATTTAGTCACGAGGGATTGGTGCGTCAACTCCGGCTACTCCTCGAACCCCTCCCGTTACTGCCCTGGACGGGCGCCTTATCTCCCAAGTGACTCACCAGACTGCACCGAACACCCTCCTCATCTGGCAACCACCGGGAGATTCTCCAACTGTTCGTCATTCCCTCTTCTGAGACTCAGTTAGTTATAGGACTTCCCTGGTTGAAGAAACACACCCCCACCATCGATTTGAGCAACCTGTCAATTACTGGTTGGAGCCCTTTTTGCCATTCTCACTGTTTTCTCTAAGCCATCCCGACCTCCAGTGAACCTCAGCCACCAGTAGCACCACCCGATCTCTCTCGAGTCCCAGAAGAATACCACGACCTCGCACCTGGAGACTCCGTTAGTTCGAGGACTTTCCTGGTTCAAGAAACACAACCCAACCATCGACTTGAGCAACCTGTCAATTACTGGTTGGAGCCCTTTGTGCCATTCTCAATATTTTCTCTCAGCCATCCCGACCTCCAGTGAACCTCAGCCACCAGTAGCACCACACGATCTCTCTCGAGTCCCAGAAGAATACCACGACCTCTCACCTGATTTCTGGAAGGATTTGGCCGTCTCGCTAACCCCCCACCGCCCTCATGACTGCGCCATCGACCTTCTTCCTGGACGATGTCACTGTTAAAAACAAGTCCTCTCTGCCCCTCATTGAGTCCTCATTCGAACCCGTCTGCAACACTAATATCTTCATTAAGTTGGACCTGTGCAACGCCTACATATAACTGTGTGTCATCTGCATAGCGATGATACTCAACATTAAGGTTCTGAAGAATTTGACCCTAGGGTAGCATATACAGGCTGAACAAGCAGCTTCTTCATTAGAACAGGGTGTGTAGTCTGTTTATATCAACTGTAGCTTTGGTCCTGTTTTTGTAATCTCTGCCTGGTGAGCCTAATGTGTATTTTAGAAATATTTTGTTTGTTTATTATTTTATAGATTTCCTTTTTCATCTCCTTGATTAAATGATTTTGTTCAGCAATATCTGAATTAGCACATTCATATTTGATTTGGTTAGTTTTATTTTACTTGATGTTCATGCTCTGATTTAAGTTACTAAACAGTTACTCAATACTTGAGTAGTTTTTTCACTGAGTAGTTTCTTACTCTTACTCAAGTAATTATTTGAAGCACTACTTTTTACTTTTACTTAAGTCATATTATTCTAAAGTAACAGTAGTCTTACTTAAGTACACTATTAGTCTGTACCCACCTCTGCAGATAGCCTATATATACTGTATTGAGAACACCAGGCAACCACTGAGCAGGATGGTTGAATGTGAGTGCGAATGGTTGTTTGTTTATATGTGCCCTGCGATTGGCTGGTGACCAGTTCCGGGTGTACCCCGCCTCTCGTCCGAAGATAGCTGGGATAGGCTCCAGCACGCCCGTGACCCTAGTGAGGATAAGCGGTACAGAAAATGAATGGATGGATGGATGACGGAACAGTGGACGTCTGGTTAGCACATCTGCCTCACAGTTCTGAGGACCCGGGTTCAAATCCGGCCTTGACTGTGTGGAGTTTGCATGTTCTCCCCGTGTCTGTTTTCTCTGAGCACTCCCGTTTCCTCCCACTTCCCAAAAACATGCATGGTAGGTTAATTGGCGACTCTAAATTGCCCATTGGATGTGAATGTGAGTGCGAATGGTTGTTTGTTTGTATGTGCACTGCGATTGGCTGGCGACCAGTTCAGGGTGTACCCCGCCTCTCGCCCGAAGACAGCTGGGATAGGCTCCAACACGCCCGCGACCCTAGTGAGGATAAGTGGTACAGGAAATGTGTGTGTGTGTGTTAATATATGTATACACATCCATACACTGTTCAATGAACTGAATGTTGAATTTGCAGCTAAATATATAGAATAAACTATAAATCAAATCAATTAAACTGAAAAGTAGAATAATTCTGTTCGTAATTCAGATTAAAACTCTGATGGTACAGATATACTATTACTTCCATACTACCAACCTCCCCACATACAAGCCGTCCTTTCGTCCATTCCAAAGAGCCTCAATAAACTGGGTCTTGAACAGCTTGGTCCTTAAGATGAAGAAATTTGGGAAAGTGTTTTATAGTGTATCAATCCCAAAAATTGTAACAATTCTCAACAAATCAGTGTACATTCAAAAGTAGTGGACAGTACACTGTACGACGTTGCTATGAATTCATGTTTGTTAAAAAAATAAAAATAATCCCCTCCAAAATAAAACAAATGTTGTCTGCCGCAGTGGGTTTGCGTCGCTTACTACAGCGCGCTTGCGCAGTTTCACTCCACACAACTGCACAAACATGGCGGCGGCCGTCGACAGTGTTGTGAAAGTGTAAGTTTGCCTTTTCATTTCTTTTAAGAGGAAAAACACAGGCCGTGCCGAGGTTACTATATATACTGGAAAAAATAATGAGTTTGATACAAACTTTTCGAAACTGCAGACAGCGTACACACGTTTTCCAGGAGAAAATAGGTCCCAAGAGAATAACGTTATCTTGTGGTGCTAAGGGTTAGCCTGTTAGCCGTGGGCAAAGAACGAAGTACGGCGACTGAGGAGCTGTAATTTACACACCGCTCACTTGGGTTTGGGTTTTAAATCTGCTTTATCGCCTGTCTAGGTACTTGCTGTCCGTTGATAAACGTGTCTGTTGGCGGTTGCTTTGTTGTGAGGAGATGCGTGCTAACAATCAACCTTTTGTTCTGGTGTGTCTACACTGGTGATTCAATTCAACCGATTTGGATTGCGTGTGTTTGCCTTAACAAAGTACTGCTCGGTTTGAAAAGGGCATATGTTTATCACCTTGTCTGTATTTAACAGTGTTGTAAACAAGCCCTAGATAACACCGAGAGCTGTTTCCAACATTTTGGTTACCCAGTTTAGCTGTACGGAAAATGGATGGATATATGATTTTATTTGATTGTGACATAAAGGTGTTTTCTCCAGGGATTCCGGCTTCCTCGCCAAGAAAATCAATTGCAAATAATCTGCAATTTTTAGACGCCCCCTGCTGCTGGGATTCAGCATTAAAACAAAGCGTCCGTCACGTCGGTATGACGTAGCCTGTGCCGAGTCCAACTGTCCCCGTCTCCCCCTCTCCCAACCCCTCGCCGGTGAATATACACCATCGTAGTGCTGTTACAACCTAGGTTCCTGTTAATGTAGCGGCACATTTCCGGGTTCCCCCTAAACCGTTCAAATAATGTGCATTTATAAAGTAAACATGTTATTGTGTTTTACAACAATACTTATCTGTGTTTATGATGTACCTGTGGATAAAAACGTGAAGCCTGTTGCCAAAATGTACATGGGCAGTATACGTACGGACGTTTGTGCCACCCACCAGCTGTTCAAATAAGCGAGCATCTTTTAAAATACTGTATTGCTCCTGCGTCCTGATTTATATAGCAACCCACTTCTATTCATCTATTTTTCTGATGGTTTAATAAATGTCCGATGGGTCAAACGCGCAGTGGGGGTGGTGGAAGTAGCTTCGCATACATGGAAGATGCTTTTTGCCTGTCATCCTGCTGCTCTTCCTCTTTTTCCATCTCGATCATGCTTTTCATGTCACGTCTCCGGACCTCAGCTGTATGTCACCGGCGATCGGTGTCCGTAGGGAGATTAAGGAAGTCGTGGTAGCCGGCAGGGAGAACCTCTCCACGTCATGACAGGTGGTGAAGCGGCAGCAGTGTTACAATGCTTAAAAGTCAAATCAAATGGAGAAAAGTAAACCACATCGCTGGGTCACTCGCAAGTTAACTAACTTAACACACCCACGTTAAAATGAATGAGATAATGATTAACCAAAGCAATAAAAACAGAGCAGTAAGGACAAAAATAGTGCTCGGTCATGACGACCCACACAGCTGCTGGCAGGCAAGAGGTAGCGGTTCGTTTGTGGCATTTTTTTTATATTGTTTGTTTATACAGTACTTATTGTATGACTATTTTTTGCTACAGAAACGCAAAATAATATATATTTTTTAGCATTTTACAACCACACTCCGCCCTTTGCTCTGCAAAATGCCTCCTTTCCGTTCCATCATTTTAAAAACGTTTAAGCGAGTTTAAAAAAAAAAAAAAAGATCTCCGATCATGAGATGGTGTGTCTATTTAAATGACTTGTTCAGTCACTGTATATACTTGTGTACTGTATCTTCAAAAGTATTCTCTAGTCAGGTCAAACCAACATTACAACATGAGAGAAATAATGGGTGCTAGCTCACTGTAATTAAATTACTTTATTGTAATAAATTATTCCACATACACCGAAACTTAGAGCATGATTCGACAGAACGCTAGCATGTTTACGTACAACCGTTAGTGCTAGCACTAGGTTGCTATGCTACATAACGTTTTGTTGGCTGCTTGCGAGCCGTATCTTATTAAAAGTACGTGAACGTACCGAAAGCAATCCTTAAAAGAACGTCCTCTCCCTGGCACCGGTGACCACCCCCACACGTTTTCCCCCCATTTTGTTCTTATAATACACACTGCGCGAGCCATTGTTGTTGTCATCGCCATGGTAACAAGTGTATCCGATTGCGTTTGAGTTGACAAGCTAAAGCCCCGTGATCGTAAAAGACGGGATGCAGTGGTATCGCAATACAAGATTTTATTGGAGGCTGACATAGTGCAATCATGAAAGACCAAATGTGTCTTGTAGTCTGATCCAGCCATTACGTGTTGTCTGTCTCAGACGTGTGTCCCTCATCGCCGACATGTTTTTGAAAAAAATAACTTTGTCAGATATTTACAGTACTATGTCAAAAGACACGCAACAAGGCTACAAATAAACTAGCTTTTCGATTAAAATATACTGTGCACGATGGCGACGTGGAGTAAATGTCTTTTGCGGAGGGTCATTTATCAGATCGGCGAAATACGACATTAAAGCCGATGAGCCGATCAGCATAAAATGCTAATTATCGGCCAATACTGATTAAGCCAATCAGATCGGTGTAAATTCTAGTTTTAATTGAAGAGTCTAACTTGTCTTTAGGTGTGAATCGTTGTTTGTCGATATGTGCCCTGGGTTTGGCTGGCGACCAGTTCAGGGTGTACCCAGCCTCTTGCCTAAAGTATGCTGGAATTGGCTCCAGCTCACCCAGGACCTGAAAAAGGAGAAGCACTATAAAAATGGATGGTTTAAATTAACGCCTATGTCTAGCCATGATTTCTGTATTGTGAATTTTCTTTTTTTTGTGATGGCCCTTATTCCAGACTGGGGGAGCAGTATTACCGAGATGCCATGGAGCAGTGTCACAGCTATAATGCCAGATTGTGTGCTGAACGCAGCATCCTCATGCCCTTCCTGGACTCGCAGACCGGTGTGGCTCAATCTAACTGCTACATCTGGATGGAGAAGAGACACCGGAGCACAGGTAGGTATAGCAAATAAATCACAAACCTTTGTGTAGCACTTTGCACTGAACTCATTTGTTTCTTTGGCCGGCGTCATATCCTCATTTGTCAATATCTCCATAAATTAGAATAGTGTCAAAAGCTTAATTTTGTTAGGTAGTTCAATTCAAAAAGTGAAACTCGTAGAGATGCACAACACTGAGTGACATATTTCATGATGATTTTACATATATATGTATAATATAGATGATTATAGCTTACAGCGTTGCGCTGAGGCGGCTGGTCATTGGTTTTGGCGGAGTTGGGGCGCGCTTTCGTTCACCACCGTTGGGAGTGGGCGTGTCTTTGTGCGCCTTCTTAGTTGGTTTTCGCCGCTTCTTCTTTGGGGTGGGTGGGCTGTGGGAGTCGGTGCTGGGGCTGTTTGGGTTTTGGTGGCTCCAGGGGGCTGGGGCGTTGGTCCCGGTTTCTGGTCGGTTCTCGATTCTCGCCCAACCCTACTCACAACGGGCGCTGAACTTGGGCCCGTTTTGGCGGGGTATGACTGTTTATTTATTATTATTTTTTTTTCTAGTAAATAATTTCCAAAATAGTGTGAATAATCATAAATAAAACTTTTTTTATGATGGTTGCACACTTATGCAATCGGTTTAAATGTATGTCAATCATATGGTTGTGGTAATACTTGAAATTAAGTGGTTTTCCTAGACGAAGAGGGTTAGGAGCCCTCACTATAAGAACTGGCCTCTTTGAGTTGAACAAAAGGCCAAATAAAAGTAAAGCCTTTTTTTGTTATATTTTTTTTAATGTGGTTGACCCGTTTTATCTGTTAGTGCTTGTTGCTGACAAAGGTCTTGTTCACAGTAAAATATTTTGCAAATATATCTCGAGTCACTGTCACTCTTCATGCAAAACTATGGTATGCCATGATCATGCTGTACCTCCTCAAAAAATGGTGCAACCAAATCATGTGCTTTTTCACTTGCTCGCACCAGTGCTACTAGGCAAAAGTTAGTGAACACTGTCACTGCATAAAACAGTGATGGGAAACTAATGTAGAATAATGCATACTAATGTAAAAAATACAAGCAGTTTTTGTCAATGTTTATTATAAAAATATGCCTATATTTGCTCTACATAGTGGTACAAAAAATATTAAATACGAAAAAAACGAGTATTTACAAAAGCACTTTTAATACATTAAGCTTTTAACTTTTTTGTACAAAACTTTAAAGTGGAACAACACTGAGTCACTCCAAAGCACACCACAAAATACAACCTAACACTATGTAAAACAAAAAGACAAAATCAACATCCAGATAACTTGTTTTGCCGGTTTCTTATCTGCCCTGTTTTGGAGAAGATTCTCTCAGACGGCACTGAGGTTGCCACATTGCAGTCTCCAGTGTCAACAGCAATAGTTGCATTAGACATACTGGCCTGCGTGCACTGTTTGTTTGTGGAGCCAGTTCAATGAGGGATTTTTTTTCTTGCTGAATCTACACAATAGAAATGAAAATATATCCAGATTTTACTCCTTTTCCTGCGTTCACTTGTTTTCATAACAACAGTATTCCTCACCAGCGTTAGTGTGGTCTCTTCTTGCTCGTCTCCCTCCTTCCTCCCTCTGTACGTTTAAGGCTTTTGCACACGGCACTTGGCAAAGCACCTGACGCCCTCGACTTTCCCATTCAGTTTGTGTGTGCTGAGGGGGCGTCAACGTGTTTTGACGTGACATCAAGCGCCACCCACGTTAATGGAGAGGACGTCTGATGCACAGCGTTGTCATCGGATAGAAAAAAATTATTTTTGGGAGCTTTGATGCGGTGACGTCAAAGAGCGCCTCCAATGGGAGAGAGGCTGGTGGAGTGATTTCTGAGTGCTGTTTTTGTAGTTGTACTATTAATGGCAAGGGCAAACGGAGGAAGGCATAATAATTGCGGCGCCCCGAACTTTGGGCCAATAGAAAAATGATACACCGAGACATCTCTGCGGGAAGCTTTCAAACTCCCTTTCAAAGCTACCTGCTCAACCTGACATACGCCTCGAAGTGCTCTTCCTGTAACTAGAAAGCTCACAAACATGTTTAAACTCGGAGTTGCTGCCATTAAATTAGTATGGGATATTTCCGTTTTTATTATTTATTTATCTTTTTTTTTGCTGCTGGGCCCAGTGCAGTGACCAATCATGTGTGAGAAAGAATGGGAAGAAAGGGGGGAAAAACCCAACAAAGCGACTCCCAATTAGGACCTTGCTACTCTCGTTCACTTGAAATAGCCAGATTCCAGGAGCTGTTTTGTTCGCAACCGACATCACTAATAAAACTAGATAGAGTGCTAGATACAATATAACTTGTTTTTCACATATTAGGAAGAATACATGACCGTGAGTATTGTTATATTCCCTGTCTGTATGTGTTACTATAACATTTGTGTGGGAATATTCTTTATTTGAACATAAATCACTCCTGTGACTTCTAATGAATTTATGATAGCCCTTCAAAAAGGATTTACATTGTGTGTTAGCATTAAGCAGGCGATTTTCCCGTACGAAGCTAAAACGAAGTATGTGTTTTATTTAAATATACATTTTGTGTGATTCCTTTTGTTGTTTAGTTTTAGTGTAAACTACAACTCGAGTGTCAATAAACAGCTTGCAGTGTGCTCAGGGAGGGCAGAATAACAAGTCACATGCTTTCTACTGCAAGCAACACAGGTGCATCCAGGTTGCTTTCACAATGCAGGAACTTGCATACACACCGCGCCGTGCGGCACATTAATCCTTATTCTTCAAATCTAACGTTAAAATCCCAATTAGATTTCGATTAATGGTCCATCCCTTCTCTCCAGCGATGACAAATCTGTTCTTTTTTGCAAATGATTTTTTTCCAATCCCTCATTGTTTTTGGGGTTATGTTCAAAAAGCTTTTATCCTTGCTGCATCCTGCAGCTCTTAGTCTTTAAAGTCCACCATAACGTCAGCTTTATGGATGCCAAATGTACTCCCCAGAAGCGGATATACTGTACATCCTGGGTAATTAGTAGCACAGCTTTCAGATGTCATATGTAAACTTTTAGTTCTTCAATATGTTGATCAGGTGTTGCTCCAGGTCAACTGTATACGTACCCAGCTCGTCGCTGGAGAAAGAAACGGCGCTCTCATCCCCCAGAGGACCCCCGATTGGCCTTCCCCCCTCTCAAAGCAGGTATTAGCACTCAAGAAATGGGGTCACCCTCCACAGAAACACAAAAAATCTTTAATAAACAGCGGTGTTGTCGTCATGACGTATTCTGACTCACCTGTTCCCATGTGTGTGTAGCAGATTTGGAGTTGGGCCTGAAGCGTGATTCCTTGGGGGTAGTGGATGGGAGCAGTTTGGAGGCTCTGTTGAAGGGCGAGCCCCTTGACAGGAAGAGTGCTGTGGCAGACGTGCGTGGTCCTGAGGACGATCCAGCCACCGTAGACCCCCCCGCTAGCTCTACAACGACTCACACGTCCTCTGGACGTGTCCGCAAGGTTTGGCTTTAGTTTATGGTGTTTGTTCGAAATATAGGCTGACATTTTGCAAATTCCTACCTGGTCCCGCTGAGTGTGAGTGAATTTCCTCATCAATCATGGGGTCGGGCAGCAGGTCATCGGGAGAGGGCGGGAGCGGAACCTAAGAAGACAAAGTCACCGGGAATGGGCGGGAGTGGAAAGCATGACGGGAGTGAAACCATGATGCAGTTATTTTATTTTTAATGAAATCAATATTTGAACATTTCCCCTCAGCATGGAGCTACACATTGCTAAACTAGGTTACTAATACGGCTTTTAAGTTAATAAACCCTTTTCTTAATCATTCTGGTAATTCAAAGTATGTATTATTGTGACTAAGGCAGGCATGGACTGCATATTTTATACCGAGGAAGAAAAATGGAGCAGCATTCAATGGGAGATAAAAAAAAAAAGGGGGGGGCCTGGGGGGTGTGGGGGATTTGTAAAGTTTTGGGTCAGGATAAAGATCAATATCTGTGGGAGTTGGATATTTTTCAGGAATTTGGCATTGGGTGGGCTATTTTTCAAAAATGTGGTATTGGGTGGGCTATTTTTCAAAAATTTGGGATTGGGTGGGCTATTTTTATTTATTTATTTTTAATTTAAAAAAAAAAAAAAAATTAAACTCTGCATAGGGAGGGAGTGGGAGTGATACCTTTGGGAGGGGGGGTAGGGAGCGGAATTTTATTTTTTAAACACTCACTTGGGATTGGGATCAACCTCTGTGGGACTGGAAGGGAGCGGGAGTCAACATCCACTCCCATGTCAACCTCTAGTTCGAAACACTCCCATAATGACACCTAAATTGTTTACATTTTTGTTCATCCTGCCGGTGTTGGTACCAGATGGTATGTTAAAATAGGTTGTAGGTTAAAATATTAAAACAGATGGATATGCATTAAACAAATTTGAATATTCGTATGAAAATTGCTAGGCGAGCGAGAAAATTTTATCCACCAGCTTCTTGGAAAAGGGAGTTTAAACATTGTGACCTTCTTACTGCAGAGAGTTCTTGACCACGATGACTATTTGGATGACTTAGACGATGAAGACTTTGAGGATGAGACCCCCAAGAGGAAAGGCAAGAGCAAATCCAAGGTGAGGGCTAATGCTTTAAAGCTGGTGAGCTTTTAAGGCAAGGCAAGGCAAAGCTTTTTATACGACCATTAAAGGTGGAGTTTTCAAACTGCTAAGCAAGGGGGGTCCTAGTTATCCATCCATTCATTTTCTACACCGCTTATCCTCACTAGGGTCGCAGGTATGCTGGAGCCTATCCCGGCAGGAGGCGGGGTACACCCTGAATTGGTTGCAGCCAATCGCAGGGCACATATGAACAAACAACCATTCGAACTCACATTCATACCTACGGACAATTTAGAGTCTTCAATTAACCTACCATCATTTTGGGATGTGGGAGGTAACCTAAAAAAAAAAAGAGAAGAAAAAGCACGTCACGATAAAACTTTAATTAAACTCGTTTTTCACAGATTAGGAAGAATGTATGCCTGTTAGTATTGTTATGTTACATGTGTTAGTATGGTGTTTTTCTGTGAATATTTGTTGTTTAAAGGTAAATCTTTCCCGTTATTGCATACTAATTTTTCCTTTGACTGTGTTAGCATTAAGATAGTGATATCTAAAACAATGTTTTGTATTTAAATATACAATGTGTGTAATTAATTTTGTTGCATGTTTAGTTTTACAGTAAACTACAACGGAGGTGTCATTAATAAAAAAGCACGCTCAGGGAGAGCAGAATAACTTGAGTCACAGGCTTTCTGCAAGCAACTTAGGGTGAGCGGTGACAGTCATGTAGCTTTGTGTGGCACGGAACGTTCATCCATCTGCTATAATTGAGACTGATTCAGCCTTAACTTTAGGCGTGTTTCTTCCTCTCTTCCGCTCTCCTCGTGTAGTTGAACTAACAGCATTAGCCTAGCCAGTGGCCACAGGTTTGATCACTTCGCTCACCGGAAAAGTAGTCATGCGCTGGAGGAGGCTTGATAAAGAAATGTATCTTCAATCTAGGCTTAGGGTTTATTACATTAATTTACATAATAATAATATTTTTTTATGATTGTTATATTACTTGAAAGTGCATGTCGCGGTTCGGCCATTTCAAAGACTACGGGTTCGTGTATGTGAAAATCGCGATTTTTGGTTTCGGTACAAAATTGTTACATATATATACATATATATATACATGTGTACATATATATACATATATATATACATGTGTGTATATATCCATCCATCCATCCATCCATTTTCTGAGCCGGTTCTCCTCAGGTGTGGCGTGCTGGAGCCTATCCCAGCTATCATCGGGCAGGAGGCGGGGTACACCCTGAACTGGTTGCTAGCCAATCGTAGGGCACATGCAAACAAACAACCATTTGCACTTACATTCACACCTACGGGCAATTTAGAGTTGTCAATTAACCTATCATGCATGTTTTTGGGATGTGGGAGGAAACCGGAGAGCCCGGAGAATACCCACGCAGGCACGGAAAGAACATATATATTGAATTGAATTGACCTTGCCGTTCCAATACTTTTGAAGGGGACTGCATTTAATAGTTTCCTTTTCTATCCTCCACAGCCAGAATATCATTTTGAAATAATAAAAATACTAATTTGCAGTTCAGGTGTTGTATTAAAGTGATAATTTTGGTATTGAGTAAACACTAATTTGCAGGATGTGATCTGAATGTCCTCACTGGGTCCATTAGGGTCGCAGTGACAAGAACGGCAAGAAGAAAAGTGAGGCTGCAGCTGCGGCTCTGGAGGAGAGAGACAAGCCTTACGCCTGCGACAGTGAGTCGAAGCTTTCTTTTGTCTTTCTCGCCTGCGCATGTGTCTTGCATGTTGGCAAGGGAGCTTTCTGCTCTTCCTCCTTAAAGATGACGACAAGCCTTCTGCTGTGCATGATGTGATCCAAAAGACTCCTTCTGGAACTTGAGTTAACGTTTAAGAGGTGCTTTGTTTGGAAGTTTTTTTCCCTCCTTCCTTCTTGAGATGGTGCTTTCAAAAAAAAAAAAAAACTATAAGTGTTAGCTGCTCTCCCAGTTCTTCCCTTCCCTGTATGTGCTTGCTACTGGCCGGTCATTTTGGCAAAATACATGTGATGAAGAAGAATGCTTGCTTTGTGTGGGGGGGGAGACAGACAGACGGACGGTAATTCAACCATCACTATAACCCCTTTGTATTACGTGTGTGTGTGTTAGTTTGTGGGAAGCGCTACAAGAACCGCCCGGGCCTGAGCTACCACTATACACACTCTCACCTGGCGGAGGAGGAGGGCGAGGACCGCGAGGAGTTTGAGGCACCACCCACTCCTCGCCAGCCTGAGGAGCAGAAGAGTGAGTCACTCTCGAATACTGAGAGCGAGAGAGAGAGAGATGGAGAGAGCGAAAGAGGGGCACGTGGGGTTGCATGCTATGTAGCATGTGTGTGTTTGGAATACGAAAATCACTTCATTTTTTTCTCTCGTCCGCCCCCTTTTTTATTGTTCAATCTCACAATTTGGAAAAGACCTAACCAGTGTTCCTGATAGAAACAATCTTAAACTCAGACTTTCTTGCATATTCATCTTTTTTGTTTACCCACACAAATCCGTTGTATTTGTAAATTTTTTAATGAACGTGAATCTCCATTTGTGAATACTTGTCACAGATTCAGTTCACATCATCAGCTAGTTCACATATTCATTATCAGGGGCCAAAATTAACTTTTTGACCCACCGGCAAAGTTGGCCAGTAGATGGAAAGAATTCACCGGCCAAGCATATTTTTTATTGGCCAAAATATTCAATCCTTTTACATCAAGTTTCACAATATAGTGAAAAAATATCATCGCGATAATGGCACATGCTATGTGTATGTGTGTGCAGCCCTAATTTTACACATTTCTATAATACGTACTATGTTGGATGAGAGAGAGAAGTCGCAACAACATTAAACAACAGCAAGAAGAACAAATGTTTTTATTTAAAGTCTATTTAGTTCTAGTTATTTAAAGTCATAAAGTCTGGTGTGCCTTTTACTAACATAGACGTCGTGCCACAGCATTACAGCCTCCGTGAGACCATACTCCCTGGCACGTGTGCTTCTGTTTATCATCACTAAACATTTCAACATTTTATTCACTCCTTTTGTTAACAACACTCCTCAAAGTCAAGAACTAAAACAAAAAACCCAACATGATAATAGCATAGAAAATATAAGAACACTTTTCTCTCAACAGTCCAGTGGATGTAGAAAAATTAACACTAGTTTGGGGGTACAAGATACAAAATAAACAAAGTGCCCCCTCGAGGATAATGAAGATAACTTGAACTGTAAACATTACAGGGATCTCGTATTATGTGCTTACTGCGTCTGAGATGCTCAAAAATTAGGAGCATGAATAGGTTTGGGCATCGAGAACCACGGCAAGAACCGAGGACAACGTCAGACTTCTACATGATGTGTAGAAGTCTGACGTGCTCCCTCCCACTCCGAGCCTCAGCCTACACCGCGCTGAACTTCATTCAAATCAAATTGGGTGAGTGAAACAATAAAATATGTCTATGCCAAGATTGAAGCAGCTAACAAGTTAAACGATGTGTTGCACTTGTCCACTGATGGTCTTTAGCGTTTATTTTAGTCTTCAAACCAACATAAGAGCCGATGACAGAAATAAAATCCTTAACATTGAGCTAAAACTTAACCAAAGGTCAATAATCAATCAATGTGCAATAATCATGCTGTCTAATCAGCATCTTGAAATGCCACACCTGTGAGGTGGGATGAATTATCTCGACAAAGGAGAAATGCTCAAGAACACAGATTTAGACAGATTTGTGAATATTTGAGGGAAATGGCCTTTTGTGTATGTAGAAAACGTTTCAGATCTTGGAGTCCAGCTCACAAAAAATGGGACCAAAAACAAAAATGCTGCGTTTATATTTTTGTTCAGTATACAAATAAGTGATACTAAAATGTATTGCATCTGATTTATAAACAATGACAAAATCCAAGTGGTTTTGAGGACGTACATGGTGTTTTTTTTTATTTATTTTTTTATCCATTCAAATTTGGCTTTAAGACATTTTTTGGGCCTTTTTAGTGGGTTAATGACTCTATACCTACAGCGGCTGAAATAAGTATTTCACACTTGACCATTTTTCTCATTAAATATATTTCCAAAGGTGCTATTGACATGAAAATTTCACCAGATGATGGGACAACCCAAGTAATGCATACATACAAAGAAAGTAGAACAAATAAGATCAGAAAGCTAATTGTGTGTAATAATGTGAGATGACACCGGGAAAAAGTATTGAACACACCACTGGATACTGGGAGGTAATTGAGATCCTGTAGATTCTAAACTTTTCCACCAAACCGTTAAGGTGGATGCGATTATTGGGTTCTTGAAGCATTTATGGCGTTTAAATGGGATTTTGTTGTTGTTGCAGTCTATTTGTTCCAGTTCTAGCCAACAATGATGCTCCTCATTGTGGGGCTTCCATTTGATGAGGTATTGTAATTGGTTCGCTAAGTAATAGTATTTAAAGTTGGGAGCATTTAGGCCTCCCTCCTGTTTACTTTTCTGAAGCGTGGATAAACTAATTCTATTTTTCTTATTTTTTTAATAATAATATATTACAGCAGAATCTGATATTTGAAACCATTTAAATGTGGTCTTAAATGGAATCCTTGAGAATAATTTATTTGAGGTAAGGTTTTCATTTTTATTGTGGCTATTCTTCCCAGTGGTGATACATGCAAGTTTTCCATGGTACCCTTAATAAGTGTGGGTTTGTGCAAAGCGTGCAAAAATGAGTTTTCGTAGCAAAACAAAACAAAGCAAAACACTTAAACCCTCCGATATGTCATCCAGCTTTTCAACTGCCACACAGAAACTATTTTAAAGGCTATACTGTTCGAAAACAACTGTCTAAAATTGTTAAAACTTTATTTGGTTTATTTTGGCCGCTGATATTTTCTATGAGTTTTTCTCCTGTTTTGTGTTGAAATGCAATTAAATGTTAACTATTTAACATTTAATGTTAACTGAATCAAATGTTAACTATTTGATTCAGTCATCCACTAAATTCATTTAAGTTAAACCATGTTGCTTTTTAGGACAAATATTGTTATACGATTAAAATGCAATTAATCTGGGTTAATTAATGGCAAAGCCACCCCTAATAAAAAGTTATTAAAGCATTATAAACTATTTTCAGTCGGATGCAGTACAGTTCTACACCACTGCAAACATCAGCCACAATAATAAACATGGGAATCAAAAAAATGTTTTCATTAAATACAAAGTGAGTATTAGCCAAGGCAAAATTGTTCTTCTTTTGGATCCCATTAGGTGTTCCTAATGAAGTGTTCAGTAACAAGAAGTTGAACCATTAGTGGGTCCTGTTTGAAATGTTCCTTTAAAAAAGTTTAAAACATTGTTTTTCTGTATCTGTTCTCCATCTGTAGCAACTAAAAAGGGTCCAAATGGTCTGGCGCTGCCGAACGATTATTGCGACTTCTGTCTGGGAGACTCCACCTTGAACCAGAAGACTGGCCAATCAGAAGAGCTTGTGTCCTGCTCAGACTGTGGACGTTCAGGTACGGCTGGCTTTTTTTTTTTTTGCCCTCTACATTGTTTCTTATTGTGCTTATGAAGTCAAAGCAGATTGACGGTCATGTCTGGTTTCATGGTTGTCTGATCCATTGCTCGCCGCAGGCCACCCGACATGTCTGCAGTTCACGCCCGTTATGATGGCCGCTGTGAAGACCTACCGCTGGCAGTGCATCGAGTGCAAGTGCTGCAATGTTTGTGGCACTTCGGAAAATGATGTGAGCATGAGGAAGATATTTTCTAACCAAACAGCAACTGCGCCTTCTTTCTTTTCTTTTTCTTTCTTTTCTTTCTATTTGTCCGTGAACTAACATAACGACACTGTCCAATGAAAAGCATATTGTATTACAAATTGGAAACATTCCATGGAAATGTATATGAAATGGTAATCAAGCATAAACAGAAAGATTTGTTTTGTCATAAGCAGACATCCATTCAAAATAGAGACAAAGAATATAAAACGTGTACACACTCCTGTTCAAATGCCAGTTTTTGTGATGTAAAAAAATCAGACCAAGACACATTTCTAAACTTTTTTCACTTTTTTAATGAGACCCGTAACCTGTACAACTCAATTTAAAATCTCACTGAAATGTTTAATCACATTGCGTATACAGTGGACCTCCTGCTATTCACGGTGGATAGGGACCAAGCCTGACTGCGAATAGCGAATTTCCGCAGATAAAAGTCCCCATAAAAGTCACATAATCTGATAGTTATTACCTATATTAATAGTTTAGACCACAAATACTGTAATTTCTCGTGTATAATACCCCCCCCCCCCCAAAAATGTCAATAGTGCGCATTATACATGGGTATAGGGGAAAATGAAAACAACTTTCACATTTTATAAATCTAGAGGTTATGAAAAAACTGTACACGTTCATTCCAATATTCCACCGCCACCTAGAGGTTATGAAAAAGGTGTACACTTTCATTCTGGTAAGCCATCGCCACCTAGAGGTTATGAAAAAGGTGTATCCTACACTTTCATTCCAATATGTACAGTTGTGCTCATAAGTTTCCATGCCCAGGCAGAATTTGTGAAATATTTTTTAATATATATATTTTTTTAAACACGACTGGATAACAACCATCATTAATTTCTTTATAGTTATGTTTTGTTTAATGATAATGCTTTTCTGAAATGCTTGAGTTTAATTTGAATCCCATTAAAATTAAATGTTTCGCCTGGTCTTTCATGTTTTCTTTAAAGAATTGTACACATTTTACAAATTCTCCTTCGGTAATCAAACATATAAGCACAACTATGTGTCTTCTCATTCACGATTTGGGCTTCTAAACTGATTATAATTGGAATGGAAGGCTCTGTGTAAACCAGGCTAGTCTTGCAGCTCTTTATACTTTATTTCAGACCCGGGAGGGGGATCCATATCACAGAGTAAAGAAAAACTATTTCATAGAGAAACAAGAGAGGAAATTTTCACAACAATATTGATTCATTCATTCATTCATTTTCTGAGCCGCTTATCCTCACTAGGGTCGCGGGACAATACTGATTTAAAAGCAAAAAAATCAAATTGAAAATAATAACGGCGGGCCTTATTTTTCATGATTTCAGATATGAAACAATCGTTGATTGTGATAGTTTTGGGGATATTTGGAAACCCTGAAGTAATGAATAGTGAGCCCCTTTGAAGTAATTTAGAAACTTTATTTTATCAAAAGTGGCTGTTGTTCTCTGATAATTCAGCAGTTCAGCATCAGTTTCAGCCCAGGTATTTATTTATTTATTCATTTATTTTATATGCAGGACCAGCTGCTGTTCTGTGACGACTGTGACCGAGGCTACCACATGTACTGCCTTAGTCCGCCCATGACCGAACCACCCGAGGGTAAGACGTCACCGAACTCCAACTTAAAGATGTAATGTTTGATAAGTGATTGCAGTCGTCATACATTACATCACATCAGTGATTCCTTACTGCTGTGAGATCTTATCAGGTGTGCACTGGGAATTTATCCACCCATCAATTTTCTCCCACTTATCCGGGGTCGTCTGAAATGATTTTATATTGAAGTAAATAGCAATAATCTGTGAATAATTGACACCCCCCCCCCCCCCCCCCTCAGTAAAGCACTTAAAACGGAGAGGACTATAAAAAAGGGGTTGTATGATCTCTTCTGTAGTGTGTTGTCAAATGGGAGAAGAAAGGTACCGAGCGAAGTTAAAGAACACGCAGTTATGATCCAACATCAGTGTATGTAGTATTTACATGATTCAAATTTCATCTGAGGCTCATCAATTGTAATCACTAGCATATTAGCCTAAAAATGCTAGCACAAACTAATGTGACCTCACACAAAGGCAAATGAATAAGCGCGATTGCACTCTACACAAGTGGTATAGTTATTAAGCTCACATTTTTGAATTCATACACAATAACATGACAGGAAATACAGGCAATTTCTAATGACAATGTAGACTACACGGGCTATTAGTAGCGGAATTTGGAAGAGAAGCAAAAACAAACATTCACTTTTACTTTGGCTGTTACCTCGCATGTGGTGCATTCAAGGACCAACAATACAACAGGAAAAATTAAAAAAACACCAATGACTTAAGCCTAGCAAGAACAATGACACCTAGATGGCGCTAAAGTAATACTTATTTATAGAGCACCTTTTTTAAAAAAATACAAAGTGCTTTGACAGACCAAGTAGAACACAAAACAAACAAAAACAAGATACCAACATTGTAATCATATAAAAATAACAAAAATGCTAACAGAGAAGTCCCCGGCAGTGCAGGAACCCAACAAGTGAGTGTAATCAGAATCAGAATCATCTTTATTTGCCAAGTATGTCCAAAACACACCAGGAATTTGTCTCCGGTAGTTAGAGCCGCTCTAGTACAACAGACAGTCAATTTACAGAACACTTTGGAGACATAAAGACATTGACAAAAAACAATTGTGCAAAAAGATGCAGAGTCCTCTAGCACTTAGAGCAGTTCGAATGACTAATATTGCAATAGTCCGGTGCAATGACCATTGTGCAAAGGGCGCTGAGACTTCAAGGAGTGTATGCGATCATCTGGGACAATGTTGGTTGTGCAAATGTTACAGATACTCCTCAATCAGTGTGCAAATGGAGCAGATGCTACTGAGTGAGTGGCCAGTATATGCAAATAGTGCAGCATGGCGAGACAACTACAGTGAGTGCACGAGTAATGCATAATTGGCCCCACAGAAATGTGACAACGAACTCAAGTCAAAAAATTGCCTGCTTGTTGTAATGGAATTATAGGTTAGGTGTTTAAGAAGTTGATCGCAAGAGGGAAGAAGCTGTTGGAATGTCTACTAGTTCTAGTTTCCGTTGATCGGTAGCGCCTACCTGAGGGAAGGAGCTGGAAGAGCCGGTGACCGCGGTGCGGAGGGACCGAGAGGATTTTGCACGCCCTTGTCTTAGTTCTGGCAGCGTGCAAGTCCTCAATGGTGGGTAAGAGGGTTGATGTGGAATCATTAAAATAGGTAAATACATTTTAAAGCATACAAAGTCTAAAAAATAAAATAAGGTCCATTAAAATAGTAATAATCGTGCAAAATGAGTAATTAATTAAATATAGATAGATAAAAACAGGGTTGATGTCATCACATAAGAATTAGTCTTAAAAGGTGCGCTTTAGAAGTGATTTAAAAGATACCACTGATTTTGCGCGCCTCAAATCCTCAGGTCGGTCGTTCCAAAGTCGAAGTGCCCTGATGAAACTGCTCGATCGCCGTTAGTTTTAAGCCTCGACTTTGGAACAAGGCCCATCCATGCTTTAAATGTAATCAGTAAAATCAATTCTAAAACAGACTGCAAGCCAATGAAGAGATGCTAAAACTGGAGCGGTGTCGTGTCGCCTATTCGATTTCCGCGAGAAGCTTAACTGCTGCATTCTGAACCAGCTTGAGGCAAGAGAGTGATTTATGACTCATGCAGGAGAAGAGTGACTTGCAGTAATCTAACCGAGAGAAAATTAGGGTGTGAATCAGATGTTCAAGGTCAGGTTTAGTAAGTATTGATTTTATTAATACTTTAAAGTTAAAAGAAGTTAAAAGAAACGTGACTGGATGACTTTATTGATACGGACTGTGAAGGTTAAATCTGATTTTTTTTTTAAAATGACTCCCAAGTTTTCTGGCTGTCTCAGCGATGACAGAGAAGGAACCAAGGCTAGATTTGATGATGTCAATGGTACTTTCCAAGAATTACAGTGTTTCATATTTGGAGCTATTAAATTGGAGAAGGTTCTGCGCCATCCAGCAGCTGATGTTTAAAAGACATTCATTAACAGCAGCTAGGCTTCTAGGGTCCTCCGGTCTCAGGCAAAGGTAAATCTGTGTCGCCTGCATAGCAGTGAAAGGATACATTATGGCGCTCAATTATTTGGCCAAGGGCCAACATATACAGTGGGGCGCAAACATATTTAGTCGGCTACCAATTGTGCAAGTTCTCCCACTTAAAAAGATGAGAGAGGCCTGTCATTTTCATCATAGGTATACCTCACCTATGAGAGACAAAATGAGGGGAAAATAAATTCAGAAAATCACATTGTCTGACTTTTTAAAGAATTTATTAGCAAATTATGCTGGAAAATAAGTATTTGGTCAATAAGAAAAGTTCATCTCAATACTTTGTTACATACCCTTTGTTGGCAATGACAGAGGTCAAACATTTTCTGTAACTCTTCACAAGGTTTTCACACACTGTTGCTGGTATTTTGGCCCATTCCTCCATGCAGATCTCCTCTAGAGCAGTGAGGTTTTGGGGCTGTTGCTGGGAAACACAGACTTTCAACTCCCTCCAAAGATTTTCTCTGGGGTTGAGATCTGGAGACTGGCTAGGCCACTCCAGGACCTTGAAATGCTTGTTATGAAGCCACTCCTTCATTGCCCGGGCGGTGTGTTGGGGATAATTGTCATGCCGAAAGACCCAGCCACGTTTCATCTTCAATGCCGTTGCTGATGGAAGGAGGTTTTCAGTCAAAATCTCACGATACGTGTCCTCATTCATTCTTTCCTTTCCACGGATCAGTCGTCCTGTTCCCTTTGCAGAAAAACAGCCCCAAAGCATGATGTTTTCACCCCCCATGCTTCACTGTAGGTATGGTGTTGAGTTTGGTGTTTTTACCCAAAACTGACTCACCTTCATCTGACCATATGACATTCTCCCAATTATCTTCTGGATCATCCAAATGCTCTCTAGCAAACGTCAGACAGGCCTGGACATGTACTGGCTTAAGCAGGGGGACATGTCTGGCACTGCAGGATTTGAGTCCCTGGCGGCGTAGTGTGTTACTGATGGTAGCCTTTGTTACGCTGGCTCCAGCTCTCTGCAGGTTATTCACTAGGTCCCCCCCATGTGCTTCTGGGATTTTTGCTCACCGTTCTTGTGGTCATCTTGGCCCCACGGTGTGAGATCTTGCGTGGAGCCCCAGATCGAGGGAGATTATCAGTGGTCTTGTTTGTCTTCCATTTTCTAATAATTGCTCCCACAGTTGATTTCTTCACACGAAGCTGCTTACCTATTGCAGATTCAGTCTTCCCAGCCTGGTTCAGCTCTACAATTTTTTTCCTTGTGTCCTTTGACAATTCTTGGCCGTAGTGGAGTTTGGAATGTGACTGTTTGAAGTTGTGGACAGGTGTCTTTTATACTGATAACCAGTTCAAACGGGTGCCATTAATACAGTTAACAAGTGGAGGTCAGAGGAACCTCTTAGAGAAGAAGTTACAGGTCTGTGAGAACCAGAAATCTTGCTTGTTTGTAGGTGACCGAATACTTATTTTCCACCATAATTATCTCATAAATTATTTAAAAATCAGACAATGTGATTTTCTGGATTTTTTTTCATTTTTTTAATTTCTCATTTTGTTTCTCACAGGTGAGGTACACCTATGATGAAAATTACAGGCCTCTCTGCACTGTTGGTGGCTGACTAAATACTTTTTGCCCCACTCTAGATAGAATAAAATCTGGCCTAAAACCGAACCTTGCGGTACATCACATGCACGAAGAGGTAGCTGAGCAGTAGTTGTGTATGTTGACGGCAAATGTTCACTCTAAAAGATAGGAATAAAACCAATTTAGTGCTGGGTCCCTGATCCTCAACCAGTGTCTCGACCGACCGATTAAAATAGCGTGGTCAACTGCGTCGAAAAGCCGCACTGAGATCCAACAGAATACGTATTGTCATTAGTAACTCCGAGGAGGGCCGTCTAAGTGTTATGGCCAGCTCTGAAACCAGATTGAAATTTATCAGAGGTTGTTCAAAGGCCAAATTGAAAAGCTGTGTCGAAACCACATTTTCCAAAACGTAAGACAGAAATTGAAGTTTTGAAATTGGTCTAAAATGATTAAAATCAGAAGAATCAAGGTTAGGATTCTTTATAAGGGGTCACACAGTCTATGTTGCCCAGCGACAGCCCCACAGTGGTGTGACCCCTTTAAAGTCACTTTTAGGGGTGTCAGTGTGTTTAAAGGCAGAGGGGACTACACCCTCAGCCAGAGAACTAATAACAATCTATAAAATGGTAGGACCAACAGTGTTAAATCTAGGCTGCATATATTTCATATTTCATTTGAAACGGCTCTGATAAGAAGGGACAATTAAATGCTCTTCGACGAGAAGGCCCTGATGTGGTGTGAGATTTTTCTAAAGTAAAAATATGTGCTGCGGCTCAATAAAGGTTGGGGAACACTGCATTCCATTTTTGTGGGTTTTTTTTGCAGGGAGCTGGAGCTGCCACCTGTGCCTGGCTCTACTCAAAGATAAAGCCTCCATCTACCAGCAGAACCAGAGCTCCTCCTCCGAGTGACAAGGCACCAGTTAGTTCGTCTCACTCCCTCTGTCACATGGCAACACGTCAGAAAGCCTCTCTCGAGGACAGCTTTCCAATTCTGTCCAAATGGAGCTCAGTCACCTCACGGGTCAGCAGCAGAAATCTTCTTACGTCTACACAGGAGAGGATGGAGGGGGCACGTCGTCTCCAAAACAGCCCTCAGATCAGTTCAATTGTGGCTCAAACTGAAGCGGCAACCTGTCAGCCTAGCTGTCTTAACACAAACATGTACACACCTGTCCTGGACTGCTGCTGCACGTACGTGAGTGAGCGTGTGAGGTGAGGGGGGGGGGGGGGGGGAGAGAAAGAGAGAGAGAGAGAGAGAGAGAGAGAGAGAGAGAGAGAGAGAAACCATAGCAACAGCTGTCTCCATGGGAGCTCCTGGGAGCAAACGGAGTAGCTGCATTGTTGTGGTGTTTTGTTTTGTTTTTCTCTGCCAAATGATCTATTTTTACTTACAGGATGCGGAGGGGGCAAAACGTGTCACAAACAGTGTGTTACTGGAGAATTCTTCTTCTTCTTCTTATTGTTCTGGTTACTAGTGGACTTTGGTAGTGGCATTTGTGTGTGTACTTTGTCTGATCTTTTGGTGCATTTTTAAATTGAGAGGGTTTTCATCATCAAGAAAAGTGATTTTTAACATAAACCACAAAAACTATGAGTTGTTTAGAAGCATCCACACAGCTCATGTTGCTCAGTAGATCAGAAACCTCCACCAAGCACTATGAAAGTATGTAAAGTAGATTGGGCTCAAAATAAGAGACATTACATTATAGCTTACTATCATTTTTCTATTAGTATTTATCAACCAAAGGGTGGTCATAGTCTTATGTTTACGTCTGATAAGGCCGCTTATCACTTTTCCATATCATAGCATGATGTTAATTCACTATAAATCTTGTTGCCACATTCATTTCAAAGATGTAGAGACCACTCACAGTGACATTGACAGCAGCAACCCAGTGAACGAACTCGCCCAATTTTTTATATTCTATACTATTCATCGGTATTAAGATAATTTTCTAATAGTTTTGTAACGTGTGTGGTGAACATTTCCACGTAATACAGCTTCTTAAACATTCTGTGTACTGTTGTTGCCATGTTTGTATTTTTGTTATGACTGTGACATTTGAATTCAATCAACTTCAGGTGTCAGGCGTCTGTTCTTTGTAAAATGATTTCCTTTGTTGTACTAGTTTTTCCTCCTCTTCTTTTTTTTTTTTTTTTTTTTTAAACATTTCTTCGGCGACAGTGCTGACCAGCCTGACTGAAATAAAAATCACTTTTAATTTGAAATGAGGTATATTTCCATGACTTTCACTCAGCTAATAGTGTCTGCCTATATTCTACAAATTTTAGTACTGTATTATTAATCCATAAAACGCCACCATTCTATTTAAGAGCAATGTCTCGTATCGCAAGACTCCCGGTTGGTTTTGATTTGGAGAGCCCAGTTCTCCCTGCGGACCGTAGACCTCTCCTTGGTTAGTTGGCTGAGTCAGCTACAGCGAAGAGCCTCACCACTTAAAAGTATTCAAGTTATGCCGTTTAAATCTGACGTCAAAATTCTTTAAGAGCACCGAATAATTGTCACCTAACACAGCATTTTAATTTACCCGTCAACAACACAGCCAAGCACATCCTCCGGGCGCGGACATTCAGAAACATTCAAACAAGCTTTTGTATTTTTCTACGCATAAAAAGGTCTGCGTGTGCACAAAGGCCAACACACTTGGATTAGTGCAACTATCTCTAGAGCGTGATCAGCCAATTTGTGTACAACACATCAAAGGAGTGATACAAACTAGGCAAAAAATAAAAACTACAAGAAGCAACTACATACCATGAAACTCCCATAAAGATGAAATAATAAACACTTTTGCCACGGTACAAAGTACAAAAGGTACAAACTCTAATTCCAATGAAGTTGGGGTGTGTAAAATGTAAATAAAAACAGAATAAAATGATGTGCAGATCCTTTTCAAATGCAAATATATATTCAAATGCATGTACCACAAAGACATTTAATGTTCAAACTGCTGAATGTTATTTTATTTTTGATTTTTTTTTGCAAATATTCTCTCATTTGGGACAGGGGCAACAAAAGACTGGGAAAGTTGAAGAATGCTGAAAAACAAACAAAACAACTGGAACGTTCCACAGAACGTTGCAGGCATCAAATTCAAAATGAGAGAATATTTGCACACACAAAAAAACAGCCAGGTTACTTTTTTGGTCAGTCTGATTTAAATCATTCCAACTGAAGATCTCTGATCAACTGTTTCCACGTGACATGACGTGATCTATTCCAATCGGGCGTTTAAATGGCCCACTACATTTAATCGGAACAGCCGTTTTTCAGAGGTGACATGCGCAATTCGACATAAACATCATGTGATTCATCTAGATGGAGGCCGGTCGTCGATTTAGCACAGTATAGGTGAATGTTTGTACACTTTTATTAAAGCAACAGCTTGATTAAAGACAAGTTACAAGTATTTAATAACATTTCAGTCAACTCTGGTAAGCAAGCTGCCATGTTTTCAAGCGCTGAAACGATGACATCACCACGCATTTACAGCAAGACAGAGCATGCGCAGACAAAAACTTCATGCAGCCTGACACCATTCCAATTCATACTTTACATGATGAAAATGTACTTTTTTTTTGGTTTAACTTATACAGACAGGTTTGGCAAAGGGAATCTGAAAACATTCATTTCCAACAGGTGTTTTTATAGAGCATTTTTATTCGGCGTGGACTTCGAAACTGATTATAATCGGAATACAAGGCTCCATGTAAACCCAGCTAATAACATTCATCTGATTGAACATTAAATATCGTTTTTTTAGTGTATTCAGTTGAATATAGTTTGAAAAGGATTTGCAAATCATCGTATTCTGTTTTTATTTCCGTTTTACGCAACATCCCAACTTCATTTGCATTGGGGTTTGTAGAAATACAAACTTTTTTTTCCCACGTTTTTGCAGAAGTGGAGTTACAAAACCATGTGAAGTTATTGGACGTGAGGAGAGAAATTCATTCCAGTGAAAAAAAGCCTGCATGTGTGTCCTCTAGTCTACAGCCTCTCGAAGCTGATGGAGCAGAGGAGGAAGATGACGTAGAGCAGCACGAGCCAGAGACCCAGCCTGCGGTCCAACTTCCAGCGGTTCAGGTGGACGCAAAGGACCTGAAGCATGGACGGAGAGAGGACATCTTGTCATTTCCCGTCATCCATAGAACTTATAAAAAGATGACAAGGCTAGTAAAGAATCAAAACATATTTGAGTCAGATGTGCTTACAGTGAGTGTAACTGAGGCCAAGAGCAGGATTACAGAGTACACCAAGCCCCTGCTGTTGATTGTCACCTAATGAAACAAAAGTATTGGCTCGATGACAGCAGTGATTTCAAATCAGAGTTGATGAATTCAGGGTTAGTATGAACGTGGGAGGGACGTGCGCCTCCCGCCCCCAGTACCGTTTGCGTCCGTGGCTGAATATAACGCGTACAAGCTTACCACTGAGCCATAGCTGACAATGAGGGTCCTCAGTGCCCAGGGGAAGCCCAAGCCCAGCAGCACATCAAAGATATTACTGCCGATGGAGTTGGACACGGCCATGTCGCCCAAGCCTGTGGAAAAACCACATTGGGAGCACTAAATTCCATAGTTGAAATAGCCACTGACGAGGCTTAACGAGGCAATTGAAGACATGAGAAAACGCACAATGGAAGTAACGTATTAAGCACTCAAACCTCATCTTGTGTTTGCAGACTAAATGTTAACGTCGCACGAATATACAGAAGTTCACGAACAGTCAAGCTCGTAAAATGTGTGTGTTTCTCCTTTCTCCATGGTCACAAAAACAGCGACAGTGGTGCGTTGAGGTACGAGCGAACCAACTTATTTACTTATGTAGTTTTTCGAGATACCGGCCATCGTTCCGCCGACTTTTTGCCTTGCCTTACGAGCAAAAACTTGTGCTATGTATAGTAGCAGTGAACGTAAACTCACTTCACAACAAGCAGCAAAACATCTCAAAGAGTATTACAAATAGTACATTTAAAACAACCACACAATTCTGCCTTAAAGTCTGCTAGCTTTATACCAACACGCAATCGGAAACGCCATAGATGGGCTATCAAATCACACCAGTGTTGCAGTGTTACAATTCTTTAAGCAATGGATATTTGAACACAAATGGTGGAGCAACACGTAGAAATGCTGTTCAACATTTTTTCCTTGTCCAACGCAGATGCGCTTCAGTTTCACATTATTTAAAATAAAACGGGCAAATTCTATTTTGCATACTAAGCAACAAACCCATTATATTATCAATGATCGTGATCGGTGTTGGCAGTTATTGGCAGATCTCACGCATGGATGATTGGTATCGGAATCAGGAGCATAAAACCCTGATTGGAGCAGCCCAAATTACTGCTGTACTGAAGAGCCGGCCGGGACCATCTCCATGCACAGTAGATCTGCATGTATTATACTGCCCCAAAGTGGCCAAGGAGCAGCACAATGTCTATTGAAGTGAAGCAAAAAATGTGGAAAAACTATTTAATCTATTTACGTTATATTTATATATGTCATTACTGTATGTTTTAATAAAGTACACCATTAAGGAGCGCTATTTTTTTTTTTTCGATTTTCAAAAACACATATCAAACATAGGTGGCACGCTGACCGACGAGTTAGCACATCTGCCTTCACAGTTCTGAGGACCTGGGTTCAAATCCGGACTCGCCTGTGTGGCGTTCGCACGTTCTCCCCATGCCTGTGCGGGTTTTCTCCGGGTGCTTAAAAGTAGGAAAAGAAAGAACGTAAAAAGTGTGCACTTTGACACAAGACACACACCTCGTCGGGCAACAATGAGGCTGGCCATGCAGTCAGGTACACTGGTGCCAGCCGCCAGGAACGTAATACCCATGATGACGTCTGGAATTCCAAGTGTGTAGCTGATGATGGTCACCTGGACAGAGAGGAAAATAAAATAGAACCACTGGGAACTAGTGTGGGCTAACTCCATTATTGCCAAAAAAAAAATTAATAGAGAAAAGATGGATGCTCTTCTAAATCAAGGTTCAGTTACAATTGGAACATACAGGGGGCAGTCAGTTATTGCACTTTCTCTGCCTTTCAGGCAACCTGGATGACACTGGCCTCTGAAACTTAACGATGACGATAGCACCTCAGTTGTGGAGAAACGTGTCATTATTATTATTGCTATGTTATTCAAATTGTAAACGCTGAGGGAAATAAAACAAGTATTCAGAAGAAATAATGTTACATGCCCCAGATTTTATAGCAGCCTAAATAACTTTAAATCACTCTCCTGCAACATGGCGAACATGGAGTTAGCCCACTCTGGTTCTCAGTGGCTCCGCTGTGCGTGTAATGGAAAGGCACGTATGTGTGTGTGTGTGTGTGTGTTTCGTACCATCCAGACCATGAGGTAGGAGAAGATGGCAATCCACAGTGTGGAGGCCAGGAAGGTGAGCAGGTACCAGCGTTCCCAGTGTGGCAGGGTGCAGTCGGGCACGGTGCAGTGAAGCAAGAGGTTCACTGGCCAGGAGAGCAGCCACTTCGCACGAGCGCACCAGCCATCTGAAAAATGTAGACACACACGCAGAAGGCTCGTGAGTTACGGATTCAATCATTTACATCTCAGATGGGATATCTGAGATGTCAACAAACAAAGCCACCAAGTGCTCACCCGGCATGACGAAGGGTTTGAAGGGAGCGTGCTCTTCCTCTTCCCCCTCCTGCTCATCCTCCTCCTCTTCCTCTTTAGCCTGAGCTGCGCTTCCAGCCTCGTGCCCTGTCTCCTTTCCTGCCTCTCTCCCCACATCCAAAGGCTGACAGTCCGCCTCAGCCGCTGATCCATTCTCTTTCTCCCACAGCCTGCCGGCACCGCAACCGTCGTCCGCCAAAGCGCCGCCGTCTTTGGCCCCGACGACCTGAGCTCGGATCAGTCTCTGCCTCTGTGGGAAGGAAGCGAGTGAAATCCCAGATACAAGGAGAAAGCGTGCACAACACCGAACGACCCGGGCCGTGGCGTTCTAGGCGTTAGTTCGTGTTGCGGTAAAACGGCCGACAGTGTGCGGGAGTAGCGGAGCAGAGATGAGCCACATGCACGCGTCCTCACATGCAGCCCATAACAACGCAGCGAAGCGTTGAAAATGCTGAGGATACATGCAGGGGAGCAAAGAGAAGGATCATTGAGTTTCCGAGTGCCTTTGTAATTTTTGTCTTTTTTTTTTTCCCCCAATTGGCGTGGATAGGTTTGTTTGACTTTATCAACCATGAGAGAAAACACGGCGGTGTCTCGAGATACAAGTGAGCCAATTTATGAGTTTTGGACATATGAGCTGTTGTTTGGCCAATTTTTCTTTTTCACTCGTGAGCAGAAATTCAAGGTACGAGTGCTGGTGGCAGTGAAGTCAAAGCAGCAGTGAAAACAATTCTTCAAAAAGGAGGCTTTAAGCTGTTTAGTGCCACTAAGAAACAATGAAAAATGCCATAGGCAGGCTAACTAACAGCCTCCACGTGGCAGTGTTATGACCCTTAACGCAAAAAAAAAAAAAAAAAAAGATCAATGTTTAGATTACGTGATAGTTCATTGTCAAACCACCTGTCAGACGCTTTGAGGCAGAATTGTTTTTGTCGACCTATTTTTGAAGTCGACTTAGCAGAGTTATACGATTTTAATTGAAATTTGATCTCCCCCCTCCCCCCTCCAGCCCTGTCTACGAAAACCCCAGTGATGAATTCTTTTTGGTCAGTTCGTCGATCCTCCCTCCACCAGCTCCATGACTGCCATAAAGGTGGACCTTTTTGCTGTAAAGCCCAAAGTGGTTTTCACTTAAAAGGTGGAGTTTATCAATCAATTTGTCAAGTCTGTGTTTGGGAGGAAAAAAAAAAAAAAAAAAAAAAAGAGTTATGAGAACTGTGGAAACAGTAGTATGGTCTGTAGTTTGTGAATTGTCTCCATTTTCTACATTTTTTTTTTTTAGATGGTATTACTTGAGCTATTTTCCTTTTCCTTAAAGGCCCACAGACCCGACCTGAGCCCACGGAATTAGTAAAGGGGTGCGAGCCATGCGGTGTACCTCGTTGATGACCGTGCGTCCCGCCATGCGCAGGCGAGTGTAGGGGAGGAAATGCGAGGTGATGAGAAGACGGAGGCTTGCCTCTGAGAAAGTGAGCTGGTGCGGATGTCGGTTGAGGAGCTCATCCACCATCACCACCCTTGAGTCCTGACCAACAATAGCGCACGAATCTGGTCAAGATGTTGACGGAAAGTAAAGGGAGAAAAAGAAAAAGTTATGAAAGCAGAGAGACGTGCAAATAAGGCAGATGTCGCCAACCTTCACACGTTTCACGTAATGCAATAATTTTACACACTGGCATAGAACCATAATTAAAATTAGAATTCACCCTTCCACCGAATGTACTCCAGTCTCCTCTCGGGGTAATGGGAAACATTGACACCCAAAGTGTGTCACTTATGTCGAGAATACGCCGAAACGTGCTTTCGGTCTTCACAAAGGTGGGATGTCAGAAACGGAAGGTATTCGGTGCTTTTTGTGGGGTGGGGATTGGCTCCAGCACGTCCGCGACCCTCGTGAGGATAAAGCGGTGCAGAAAATGGATGGCTGGAAGTTTGGAAGGCCGTGTGAGAATCAGCTGTAGCGATAAACCCATATTTGAAATAGCACTGCTGATATTGTCACTTAAATGCAGCTCTCTTTTTCTTGGAATTTGTAGGGCCTTTTTCCCTTTCTGAAGAAGCTCTCCAGAGACGTTTTTATTGGGGTAGGACTCGATTCAAAAATCAATCAATCAATAAATCTAAGGCTTTGCAATTCATCTCTATTCATCGAATTTGAATTGTATAACAATATTTGCCCTAAGAAGCAACATAGTTTAATTGAAATGGATTTTAGTCGATGACTGAATCAAATAATTGACAGACAAGAATGTTGTTAACTCGGGAAACATTTACTTAGTTACATTTCAATACAAACCTGTAGAAAAACTAATGAACTAGTAACTAATAAAAACATAACCAACGTAGTTAAAGTGCGATTTTTTTACGGCAATTTTTAAAAATGGTTTCGACGCGGCATTTCAAATTTGGATGACATATTGGAGGGTTGATGTACTTTGGTGGTATAAAAACCTGTTGCACAAATAGCAAAAAAATCTTGCTTATCATTTTTTTTTTTAAATGAAATTTGTCTCCCTTCAGTGCTGGCAACGATGTTTCATCCAATGCATTGTGGGAGTCGAGCTCTGACGTGTGCGTCAGTTTAATTGGTGTACCAGGAAATGGTGCGCTTGACAAAGGTCCCGCATTGTTTGGGACACAAAATGCAAATAAAATCTGTTAATTTAAATTTTTTTTTTTTTTTTTTTTTTACTAATTTGTAATTAATTCTGAAAAATGCGTTTAAGTCCCACCCCCAAGTTTTAATACATTTTCTCTAGCTTGTGGGCTTACTTTTCTACTACCGCATCTTGGGATGCAGACGATTGGTTTGACGTTTACAGAACCACAGGCTATTCATTCATCTTCTGTACCGCTTCTCCTCACAAGGCTCACGCGCGTGCTGGAGCCTATCCCAGCTGACTCTGGGCGAGAGGCGGGGCACACCCTGAACTGGTTGCCAGCCAATCGCAGGGCACAACACAACAACCATTCACACTCACGTTCACACCTACGGGCAATTTAAGGTCTTCGATGAACCTACCATGCATGTTTTGGGGATGTGGGAGGAAACCGGAGTACACGGAGAAAACCCACGCAGGCACGGGGAGAACATGCAGCTTGCACACAGGCGAGGCCAGATTGAAAACTTTGAAAATTCTTTCAGACCCTGATGAAACCAAACGAGCTACAGACTGGTACCCGCTGGTTGGGAAGAGAAGCGGTCCAGTTCTATTTCAGTTTGATGAACGTTCCAGCAGGCAGCCTCAATTGTGCCACTGGGTCAGCTGACATGCCTGCAAACAGGCGCACATACCTGACTTTAGCGGCATGATGTCGGCATCGCAGTCTCCGGCGTTCCCCACCGCTGTTGCGCGTCGCAGGCTGCTCAAACATGGCTGACCTGCCCGGTGGCAGTATCTTTCTACCAGGCTGCACAGAGAGCCATTGAACCTACACGCATGGATGCATGCACACACAATGTAGACGGCATGGCAGCTTCATATAAACAAGGAAAGTAAAGTGGTTACACTCACTTCATAATGATTATGTATATTCCATACATGGAGATCAGTATAATGGTCTCCCACCTGCAGATGCACAAGCATACAAACACACATTTAGAAATACTCAAATTAGCAAGTGAATGTTATATAATCTAATATTTCATCTCATGTCCTACCACTGGACTTTTTCATCGTAGATCACCTGCAAGTTCACAAGAAAATACAAAAATAAAACATTGGTCATGGTTTGCTCATGCAACAGATTAAATGGTAAATACTCGAATTGACTTGTGTTGTCTAGCGCAAGAATGACTTGAGCTTTGTGTTGAGAGGAAAATGTTAACTGAGGTTCCTGAGCAGGGTTTCTCACCACGATGAGCACAATGATGGACAAGATGTAGAAGACGGCGTCGCGAAACAAAGGCCACCAGCTCAGAGAGATTGGCTGGAGAGAGAACAACCAAGCATCTGATGTTTATTTCTCAGATCCAGCAAATATGGCCTTATCTGTGTTTGTGTGTGAGACCTGTCCCGCGAAGATGCCACAGATACCAATGATGACTAGGACGTTAAAGACGGCTGAACCCACAATTGTGCCCACACCTACGTCCCCTTTTGTGATAAACACTCCTGAAAACAGATTGAGAGTGATTAAGTCAGTATGGAGCAAATCAAAATAGCATGATGTGAAAATGCATTTTCTTCACATATACATGAGCATGGAGGGAGAGGACGACTGGTTAGCACATCTGCCTCACAGTTCTGAGGACCCGGGTTCAAATCCGGCCTCGCCTGTGTGGAGTTTCTCCCCGTGCCTGCCTGGGTATTCTCCGGGTACGCCGGTTTCCTCCCACATCCCAGAAACACATGCATGGTAGGTTAATTGAAGACTCTAAATTGCCCCTAGGTGTGAATGTGAGTGCAAATGGTCGCTTGTTTCTATGTGCCGTGCGATTGGCTCGCGACCGGTTCAGGGTGTACCCGGCCTCTCGCCCAGAGTCAGCAGAGATAGGTGCCAGCACGCCCGCGAGGAAAGTGAGGATAAGCGGTGTGGAAAACAGATGGATGGAAATCTGCGATAAACTGAATCCGCAATAGGTGAACCGCAATATAGGGAGGGATTACTATATTTACCAATTGCTCCAAAAGGGATTGATACTAATGGAAAGGACTGCCAGTTTCATTTTCTTGTTCAGAAAATACATAAAATCAACTCGTTAGTGAAATATGGACCAGTAAGATCCACACGCCCTTTAAATGTATAACCTCAATTCCAATGAAGTTGGGACGTTGTGTTAAACATAATTCAAAACAGAATACAATGATTTGCAAATCATGTTCAACCTACATTTCATTGAATACACTACAAAGACGAGCTATTTAATGTTCAAATTGATCAACTTGATTGTTTTTAGCAAATAATCATGAACTTTGAATTTTATGGCTGCAACACGTGCAAAAAAAGCTGGGACGGGTGGCAAAAAAGACTGAGAAAGTTGAGGAATGCTCATCAAACACCTGTTTGGAACATCCCACAGATGAACAGGCTCATTGGGAACGTGTGGGTGCCATGATTGGGAATAGAAGGAGCTTCCCTGAATTGCTCAGTCATTCACAAGCAAAGATGGGGAGAGGTTCACCTCTTTGTGAACAACTGCGTGAGAAAGTTGTCGAACAGTTTAAGGACAATGTTCCTCAACGTACAATTGCAAAGAATTTAGGGATTTCATCATCTACGGTCCATAATATCATCAAAAGGTTCTGAGAATCTGGAGAAATCACTGCATGTAAGCGGCAAGGCCGAAAAACCAACATTGAAGGCCCGTGACCTTCGATCCCTCAGGCGGCACTGCATCAAAAACCGACATCAACGTGGAAAGGATATCACCACGTGGGCTCAGGAACACTTCAGAAAACCAATGTCAGTAAATACAGTTCGGCGCTACATTCGTAAGTGCAGCTTGAAACTCTACTATGCAAAGCAAAAAGCCATTTATCAACAACACCCAGAAACGTCGCCGGCTTCTCTGGGCCCGAGCTCATCTAAGATGGACGGATGCCAAGTGGAAAAGGGTTCTGTGGGCTGACGAGTCCACATTTCAAATTGTTCTTGGAAACTTGTGGACGTCCCTGCTTATTACAGCAAGAAAATGCCAAACCACATTCTGCACGTGTTACAACACCGTGGCTTCGTAGTAAAAGAGCCTCCAGCCCAGACCTGTCTCCCATTGAAAATGTGCGGCGCATTATGAAGCGTAAAATACGACAACGGGGACCCCGGACCGTTGAACAGCTGAAGCTGTGCATCAAGCAAGAATGGGAAAGAATTCCACCTTCAAAGCTTCGACAATTGGTGTCCTCAGTTCCCAAACGTTGATTGAATGTTGTTAAAAGAAAAGGTCATGTAACACAGTGGTAAACATGACCCTGTCGCAGCTTTTTTGGAACGTGTTGCAGCCGTAAAATTCAAAGTTCATGATTATTTGCTAAAAACAATCAAGTTGATCAGTTTGAACATTAAACATATTGTCTTTATAGTGTATTCAATTAAATATAGGTCGAACATGATTTGCAAATCATTGTATTCTGTTTAACACAAGGTCCCAACTTCATTGGAATTAGGGTTGTATGTGTTTGTCCAGATTAGTCAGGGAATTTGTGATGGTGTCGTGGTACATTCGCCTGACTTCAGCGCAGACAATGTGGGTTCTGTTTCCACTAGGTTTCCTGTCTCTATATGTGCCCTGTGACTGGCTGGCGACCAGTCCAGGATGTGGAACACTTTTCGCCTGAAGTGAGCTGGGATAGGCTCCAGCTGCGCGTGCGCCTTAAAAGGATCAACAGAATTGAAAATGGATTTGAGAAAACATGTATGGGCAGTATTTGCTCCTTTACTCCTCCTATGGCGGCAATGTCTTTAGTCTATTTGGACCGTTAAAACCTTAACGTAAACACATTTTAAGTCAAATTAAGGGTGCTTGTGTACAATATATCCATTTTCTAACGCTTCTCTTCAGGGCGCCAGGGAAGTCGGAGTCTATCCCAGCTGAGGATGGGCGACAGAAAGAGCCTGGATTGGTCGCCGGTCAATCGCAGATCACACAAAGGCATTAAACCAATCCCATTTTCACCCACGAGCAATAAGTTGGATCCCAAACTGGTACGCAAAAGTCACCGCCCCGCCACTGACTCACTAGTGACTAGAGGACCGTCAGCCCCAATCAGGTGAAGATGCTGATGAGTGCTCACAATTTGCTGATGAGGTATCATTGCATAAACTCCAGAGTGAATTCATAGATTAGATAAGTATAGGACTGACCTATCAAAGATGTGAAGAGCTCAGGGGCAGAACTCCCGGCGGCCATAAAGGTGGCGCCGGCGACATCCTGGCTGAGTTGCAGGTTCTGCAGTACAGAAACGGAAGCTAATTCAAAGTGGAATGTTTCGATGCTCCGCCTTTTCCCGTCAATATGAACCAGCAAACTCTGTTTTGAATTAGAAATGTGTCACAATAAAATCCAATCAAACCTCTGAGACTTTTTCGAGTGATGGCACGAAATAAACATCACACACAATGGCGAGTGCGTGAAACATGTAGATAGCCTGCAAAGATGAGATAGGTCCTCATGTGATTTTTGAAGAAATACATTCTTCCATTTTCCATCTCATCCAGCTGTTTACTCACACAGAGCACATGAAGGATGACCGCTCCCTGTCTCCGCTGCTCCAGAGTAAAAATGTCTTCGGGAAACTCGCTGATGGCTGAACAAGAGAAGACAACAACAACAACAACAAACAGCGGACTGTAAACTGGAGCGTTTATAATTCAATTACTCAGGTTTTCGCCATCAAACAGAAAATCGGAAATTTGTAGTTCAGACCCATTTCTTTACAGTGACTTCGTCCCACCATTTCCTTTCTGTGTAATTAATTTTGCTAAATACTTTGCAAGCATTAGAACTGTACAAAGAGTGACCAACAAACCCTCTTTACAGAACCTTTTCACAGTGTATGACTAAGCCGCTTCACATGCATCCTAAATGAGTTTTCTGCCTTCTTTTCTTGTGACCCCCTACTATCGGTCCTGCCATCTTGTAGACTTTTCTCAATGATGTGGTTGACTTTCAAAAGACACAAAGCCCAGCTTCTCCTTGAGTGCCATTAACCTCAACGGTCAGACAGTTGCGTAAACTCATGTGCGCCAGAGGTGATGTTGGACAGAGGAGCCATTTTGTTAGAAGACGCACGATGAAATGTTGTATTGCTACGCTGATTCTCTCTTGGCGCCTGTTTCAAAACTGGCCCCACAAGAACAGAACATGTTGAAGTGATGAGAGAGCTACTGATGAAGAGGGGGCACTAATCAGCAGGTCACTGGCGCTCTGATCGCACAGATTCCAACTCGAGACGCATCCTTCAGTTTCTTAGCAACCGCGTCCCTCAAAGTCGAGGTGAGCCTCAATGTCTGCGCGTCTTGATTGTGGTAGTCTGCGGCCGGCACCAAACTTCTCAAGACGCAGTGCACGCAGAGAAATTATGAAAGATTCTTTGTGCATGACCTATTAATTTAGTACTCTGAATATTGAAACCCAGATATTAATCAATAGGGCTGAATACAAATTCATGCGAGTTGTTCGGATTGTACTAAGACAAGCGATTCTCAATGTACACGTGGGCTCTCGCCAGTGTTATGGCAAAGAATCACTGAATAAAACACAAACGAAATGCTCGACATTTAAAACATGCAATACAATCCAAAATATTAGAATGAAGCTTGTAGCCAGGCGTAGTCTGTTTAAATTGGATTGGAATCGAATAAAGTCAATGTTTTACTTCTCAAATACAGAACATTTTTAGGTGCAGTTCAGTTGTACGTGTTTTTAACTTTGAAGTAAAGTACGATATAGTTGAATCTCATCTTTAAGAACATTTAAGTGCATTTTGGATCTAACCTGTATGCAATACATTTTAATTGGCTCATTATTGAAGTGCACGTTTTTCTTTCCCTCTATTTAACCAAAGTATGGACGGTAATGTCCAAACTGCGCATAATGTTACGTGGTTCATAGTTTATAATAAATAATACTGTGGAGCTGTATTTTTATGTTTGTCATTATAGTGGTACTGAGTATTTTTTGAGGTGCTCTATGGTGTTGAAAAAAAGCTTGAGAAAACTGTTCTATGATGGTGGACAATGTCGTATCTGCCAAATGTAACTCCTAACACAGGAAAAAAAATGGATTTAAAATATATACATATATATATATATATATTTTTTTTTACCAGATTTAGAAACAGAGTGTGAGGATTGATTGTTATCATCTATCTGTGCGTTGACCTCCTTTTTGGATAAGAAGACATCATCGTCGTCCCCGGAGGGTCCATGAAGCTCTGCAATGAGGAAAAGCGACGTCGTTGAAACCCATTTATATCACACTGCGAGGATTTTCAGAGTGATCCAAATGTTGCTAATTGCTAAAGGCGTCTAATAATGAATTATTTAGCTTGATACACCCCCCCCCCCTACAAAAAAAAAAAAAAAATTTTCAATCATTAAAGTGAAAACTCCAAAAGGTATTTTTTTCTGTAAGCACCTGTAACGCCGTTGAGATGCAACACCCAGACGACTGCGAGCAGACCGAGTCCACAGACGCAGAGCCGGGGGAGAAGCGGCGTCTGCCTCGGTCTCCTCGGCACCTTCATCCCGCCCGCCGGCCTCAACGCTCAGAACATGGAGCCGCTCCTCCTCGCGTGTCGCGCCCCTGTGCGCAGAATTAGCCCAAAACACTGGCCGTTGCCATAGATTCAACGTGATCGCCTTTCTTGATTCTTATTCCGCCGACGGATGCGGGAGAGTCAAGGGGCTCGGCCCGTCATCGGCAACGCAAGCACACCGCCCAGATGCAAGGAATTCGGGTCAACCCGTCCGGTCGCACCATCCGCCGGCTCCTTGGTGACTTCAGTGAAAACGCCACGGTGCCTTCACGTCCTCACAAAAACATCTGATTGCACGCAAAATGCCTGAGGAGGCGCTTTCATGGGGCGATTGCACACACTCACCACCAGCGGGCGCCCTTTGCCTCGTTGTGTGTCTCGTGGATCGAGACATCCTATTGCACACACAAAAGATTGTCAAGGCTAAATGCTGTACTATATACGATATTTTTTTTACAGGTATCTGTACTTGATTATCTATATTTCTGATGACTTGACACTTTTATTCAACAAATATCTGCCAGTTAACGTTGTTTTTTTTTTTTTTTCAAGACACAACATACAAAAAACCAAAAAAAACAAATCGACTTATAGGGTTGAAGAAATGCACAGCGGCGACATAGAAGAACGTGAACCAGGGAGCATTCACGACAATGCCGCAACAGATTCGGAGAAGCAAAATATTACCCAACCGTGGCCTTATTTAAGAGAATTGAAAAAAAACAAAACAAAAAAAAAAAAAAAAACACCAATTTCTAACAATCAAAAACTGACTTATCGGAAAGAAATGAAGGGTGGGTGTCATATACTGCCCTGCAGTTCCATTATTGGAGCCTGGAGGGCGCTGTGTGTCCTCTCTCTCCCCCCTCCCCTCCCCTCTCCGTACTCAAGTAAGCCAATTAACTCCTTGTTCCCTTGTTAACTCTTGTGTCTCCTCGTTCCCAGTGCCCCCCCCCCCCCCGCCCCTCCGTGTTCCTGACCCACGTCAATCCTGCCACCAAGCCAGCCGCCTGCCAACACATCCAGGACCACCTCCGTAACCTTTCCTCAATAAACTGTTCATCATTTTACATCTGCCTCCGCCTGCTCTTGGGTCCAGCTGCTCCCCACACGTGACAGATGGGACTCGATTAAAATAATAATTAATTAATTAAAGGCTTTGTAATTCATCTCAATATAATTTTTTATCATATAACAATAGTTGTCCTAAAAAGTAATTAAAAAGTAGATTTTAGTGGATGACTGTATCAGATAATTGACAGACCGGAATATTGTTAACTCCAGAAAAATGCATTTAATTGCATTTCATTACAAAACTGTAGAAGAAGAAAAAACAACAATACAAAACATTCATGGCCAAAATTAAACACACTTTAAGATAAATCGCCATTTTAGGAATGTTTTTCATAACAGTACCTTTAAAAGATTTGTGCGTGGAAGGTGAAAGGTTGGATCAACTGTCGCTGCCTCTGTGTAGCACATTTTCTAACCCTTTATCTTCAACCACTAAAAGTTGCCTTGAATCCACTTTGCGAGTGAATTTACTTTCCATCAGTCCGAGCAACGTGTTTCATCCAAATTCTCCATTTTGATATGACGTGTGCATCAGTGTAATTAGTGAATCGGGAAATTCTGCACTGACATAGCTTCCTTTTGTTTGGAACACAAAATGCGATAAAAATGCATACATTATTTGTTTGTAATTAACACAAAGTCCCACCTCTAGAAAACTCATACAGTTAAGGTGATTCCCCCCCCCCCCAGTTATCATTAGCTAATTTAGCATTATTTGCAAAACTATGAAAACTAATTGTTTTGATAGAGTGTCCAGTGAGTTTTTCTTCTTCTTCTGAGTACGAACATACAACTTAATATACAGTGAGAGGGAACCTTTTGTGTGCAGATAGTTTTTTCCCCCCCCCTTGTGCCAAAATATCAAAACGGGTCTTGTATTGACAATTCCAATACATTTCTACTTTTATATATAAGTGCATTTTAGAGTCTGTACTCTTACTTAAAAGAGTTGAATATTTTTTTCTTTAAATGCTCCTGGAAGTTGCATTTGCACCGCGTTGTTTTCTTTTGATCGGCACTGATATTCAAATGAGTTTGACGTAGTACAAAAAGCATATCGCTTAGCCAGCAAATCCATAGCCAGAGGCTGAGCTGCATTGTGTTGGTTTACATAGTACCCGTGTAACTGGAACGCAAAGCACTTGCACTCTCCCCTCCGTTACTTAATACCGTGTAAGAACTCGGTATGGTACACTCCAAATAATAACTTTCCTGTTGCATACCACTCAAAATAATGTATTTTACAAATAAAACACAAGTACAACCTGGGATGCATGGTAATACTGTATTTTACATTTTTTCGAAGGAGTTCCACTTTTACAGCAAAATAAAACGCAAGTCAAAACATGCTGTAGTCTATCACTAACCGACAGGAGTAAGGTCATAAATGACAGTAAATAGTTATTTGCAACCAGATGAGAACAACCACCATGAGACAACCACTGTGTATCCCACTAAACATCTGCATTTTTTTTTTTTTACCATGTTTTACCAAATAAATCGCAACGTATGCAACAAAAAAAAATAAATAAATGCTTGGATCAGATTGGAGGTAAGGCTCCATATTGCACACTAAAGTAGGGATCTAATGTCAGGCACACACTCCTCCATAGATTGTGGACTGAAAGAAAGTCTAGATTTCTTGCATGACTCCCTGCAGCCAAAATGACCAAAATGCTGATAATGGCAACGCAGATCACAAATACCCTCTGGGTGCACAACTCCTTGGCTTGTGTGCATCTACAGGGAGAAGATAATAAGTGAACTCGAAAATGTAATGGTAAATATAAGACATAACGTGATATGGGAACGTTACCTGCTTGTTTGGTGGTAGATTGGAGGACTGGTCGGTTCCTCTGCTTCATTTTCCTCCTGCACACAAAACTCGTCACTGAGTTCCTAAATTACTCACATACTGTAAATTAAGGTTGAACGATTTATGGCCAAAATAATAATCTCGATTATTTTGATCAATATGGTAATTACGATTATTAAGCATGATTATTCCTCATGTTAGGTAAAAACATTTTTTATTTTTAATCCATTACTTTTCAACAAACTATATTGTAACAGTCTAAGAGTCAAAATGAATCTTTAAATAAGAATAAATGATAGATAATAATAAAATGAATGTACCCCAAAAAAATGCAACTTTACCAAGGGTTAAATGAATAAATATGCTTTTACAAAGTGCAATCACGAATTGAAACTTAATGGAAGCAAATACAGTTTATGGATAAAACGCAATTACATTAGGCTGTAAGCACTGATTTTTCATTTTAATCCCCCCCCTTAAATATAGTGAATTGTCAAGCATGTCACGCCTCCAGTGTTCTGCTTGACCACTGGTCAGTCGTGCACGGTCACAAACTGCAAAGAACTTGACAGTTGTGCTTTAAATAAATAAATGATTTTTTTTTTTTAAAAAACACTATCGCAGACAATCATGCTCATGTAATCGTGGCAGCCAAAATCGTGATCACGATTAAAATTCGTTTAATTGTGGAGCCCTACTGTAAGCTTGTAATGGGGTGTTCTCTTATTATTCCAACGTGAGAACGGCTTCATACTTTTTTAATTTCAGCTAGAAGCTTGACCTCCTCTGCAAAAGACATCCTGGAAATAGGCAATGCCTGCTTTTCTCCCAGGAAATCACTGAGAGTAGCTCTGGAAACCAGCAGCAACCCCAAATCAATTAGTGCACACAGATGACTTAGAGGAAGTGCTTCCCGAAAGCAAATGGAGTGGTGCCTTGAGATACCAGTCAAATTAGTTTCCTGAAATAATCTAGCCCCATTGAAATGAATGGAAAATACATTCATCCACTCCAGCGTGAACAAAATGTCGTAATGTGTTTTTTTTTTTTTTTTAAAATAAGAAAATCAACTCTATAATACTTGATAAAAACATACTTTTCAATGGACATTGTGCTGCGCACCTTGGCCATCTGGGGGCAGTATAATCCATCCATCCATTCCCTGAACCGCTGATCCTCACGAGCCTCAGGTCGCAGCTGACTTAGGGCGAGAACTGAACGCTGAACAGTTCGTCAGCCAATCACAGGGCACATATAAACAAACAACCATTCCCACTCACATTCGCACGTATGGACAAGTTTGTCTTTACTTAATCTTTACTGAAAGAAAACCCAAGCAGGCACGGGGGAAAACATGCACCCGGGACCTGCTAACCAGTTGGCTACCATACTACCAAGTGTAATACAAACATACAGATATACTGTAAATAAAGACGGTCACAACTTCTTAGTAATGATGCAGCAATATCAGTCGTTCTTCACAGTGGATAACGAATAAATAATTGTGAACTAGTTATATTACCTGTCAACCTGTGTTTGCCCACCGTTTGTGTTCAAATATCCTGTACTTCATGGGTTATAACACCATGATACAGATGCTATTATTCGTTAGCCCATCTGTGGTGTTTGGTATTGTTTGTTAGCATTAAGCTAAGCAGACTTTCCGAAGGCAACAAAGCTATGTGGTTGTTTTAAATACACGCCTAGTCCTCTTTGTTTTATATTTGGTTTGACAGTAAACTTCAAAATTTCAACTAGGAGTGACAAACAGCTGGAAGCCTCTTTTTTGAAGAATTGTTCATTATCTGCTGCTTGTTGTGAAGTGAGGTCACTGCCACCATGAGCGCTTGTATGTCAAACGTTTGCTTGCAAGTCAAAGCAAAAAAAATTAAACAAACTTAAAATGAGCTGTATGACAGCTTGCATCTCGAAAAAGTCAGGTCTCAAGGCACCACTTCATTTAGAGATGTACTTACAGCGAGGCCTCATTCTCTGTGTCCTCTAACTGAGTCCTCAGCTCCTGGTTTGTCAGCCTGAGATCCTCAAGTACACACAACTCAAACAGCTCAACTCTACGCATTAACACATTCCATTGGTCACAAGGGGGAACACGTGATATGCTTTTGCGTTGCTTTTTATGAACCAGTCTTGTGTAGAAAGTTCATGATTGTGTGTTGGTATTCATTCTTGCCATGTTTTGAATGGGTGAAACACAGCATCTGCATAGTATCCACATTTTACGGAATCAAAATGTGATATAAGGTGTAAAGTATACTTATGCTGTTCATAATTCATTCCTCCAAAATGTCAGTGATGTGCTCATAAATTCTCTGTTGCTCTCAAATGTTGCATTTCTAAAGGATTCTGTTACATTAACCAAAGACAAATTGGTCAGACCATCCTTACCTTGATGATGGTGGAATACTCCTCGATTGTTTCCTCCGCTTGCTTTAATTGCAACTTATTCTACCACAGAGACATACATGTTATTTAATGATGTCAACTGCAGTGAAAATAGAAGACTGCGATAAGAAATGACTCAAGGTAAGCTTTTAAATACTTTAACACCATTACTTTATGATGAGGATTTTGTGTCTGTCCTTGCATACCTGTTGAATAACCTCGTCCCTTTGCTGCAGTCCTATCTGAGCCTCTTCTGTTCTAAACTGACACGCACACACCATATCAATGACGACGTCTCCTTCGAATGTTTGAAAAATTCAGACATGCAAACACCAAAGGCATGAAAAAGGTGACCAAAACATTGTAGGGGAGTCTGGGGGGATCCCTGGGCCCTCGCAGAGAATGTTTTTGGTTTTAACATCAATTAAGCAACCTGGAAGACTCTGAAGAGTACAATAAGGCAAAAATAAACAAGTTTTCTTCACGCGGAAAAACATTTATTTACACCGCTCAAGTACGTTGATGCACAAATTTAAGATTAAAATCTAATTTGCCTCATTTCTTTACTTTTTTGTTGTGGCCTCCAACTTGAGCCAGGCCCATCTCCACCTGCACCTGGTCCCTGCGTCGAGCTGTACCAGATGAATAGCATCCTCGCGCACAAAATAGTTGATAAATAAGCAATTATTGATCAATAAAAGTAGCGAGGACATTTAGATCACTGTAACGAAGTAAAATTACCGTTACTTTTTAACAGCAGCAGTGGCTGAAGTGTTTTTTGTGGTCTCGTCAACTAATGTGACTTATCCACAGCAGGTCCCGAGCGCACAGGCAGAACCTCAGGCTGATGCGCTCGCAAATTAGTCCACCGCGGAGTAATATTCAGAAATTGCATCTGTGTGTGGATGGTGGATGTGTGGACTGGATCTCGCTGCCAGCGTTCAAGGAGTACAAAACAGCCAATGACGACAGCGACAGCTAACACCCCCCCCCCCAAGAAAAAACTCATCGGATCTATACGATTCACGGCAATGGCCTATTTTGAGTTCAAAACGGCGAATTTCGCCGAAAGGCGACTGATTTGCATGTATGGAAATTCATAGAAACAGAGACACTGGTATTGTACAATACAAGGATTAAAATACCTTGACAGTACAATACAAAGGCACAGTTGTGCTGAGCGCTGAGATTTCCGGGTGTGTTTGCAAGCCCCACAATGCCGCCCAAACAATAAAGTTTATCAGTTTGAACATTAAATATCTTAACTTTGTAGTGTATTCAATTAAATATAGGTCGAACATGATTTGCAAATCATCGTATTCAGTTTTTATTTATGTTTAACACAACCTCCCAACTTCATTGGAATTGAGGTTGTATATAAAAATGATGTTCAGATAAGAGTTTACCTCACTGTTTTTAAGTGCAACACTGAACTTGCTCAAGCTCATCATGTCCTTTTCTCTTTGCTCTTGGAACCTCTGAACCTGAGACAAGTATAAAATGTTAATACTGTAGTGTTATAGAGGGTGCCTACCTCTTGTTCATATGTTTTTTTTTTTTGCATTTTGCCTTACATCACACAGTGATGAATACAGATAAAGATAAAAACAGGTGCCAGACCTCTGCAATCAGATTCTTATTTTGTTCCATCATCGCATTGTGTTCCTTCTGCAGACAGGACAACAAAGAAAAGTGTAAATCCGATATGAGCAGAATTTCAAATCAAATGTTACTCGTCATCCTATCAGCATGGGTGCATTTTCAAATGCATACATTGGTTAGTAGCAACAAAACACAACTACGCACACCGTCACCGACCAGTTCTTGTTGCCTAACTTTAGTGGACTGCTTTAGATGGAGGTCATCCCCCAGTGGCAACCTGCAAGGCTGCGCTTCCACATGCTGGACATCTACGATCATCTGCTCCAGCCTGCACACAATTAAGAAAGAAAAGCGCAAATAAATGCGATTACAGTCGTTTTAAGTTCTGAGTGAAATTATCAGAGAGGTATTAATTTAACTACGTTTATGATTGTGGTCATAGTTGGTGTGGTCGAAATAGAGTTTGCACTATTAATTTTTTGTTAAATGATTATTCTATTGATTATTCCATTGACTAATGGGATAAAAATGTATTTTGCATGAACGTTTATTGCAAAGGATTGCTTTTCTGATGACTGTTTATGCACTGATTATTGTAGTTTACTTGGTATTATTTAATGATGAAAACCAAATAAACAACAATTAAGCAATATAACACGAAAGGGAACGATGCTGTACTCGCCAACCATTTTGAACCTGACAACTACTACTTGGGTACAGATTAATGCAAAGGGCTACTACAAACCCCAATTTCAATGAAGTTAGGACATTGTGTAAAACGTAAATATTGGCAAATATTCTCTCATTTTGAACACACACACACGCCACAGCCGGTCCATGAGAAAAATGCCAACTCCGGTCGGCGGCGCAAAGAAGGTTGGGGAACACTGCCTTACATGTCAGAAAATAGACAAAAATGTTTATCATTGTTTGTCAAAGTACAAGCAGATGTTAGCAAATTACTTATTTTGATTAAACACAAATATAATCACTCTGCTTTCAGACTACAGAAATCAGAGAATGTTTACAATTGAGAGGCTGAAATCAGACGATGTGGACAATTTTGAGCCAAAAAAAACCAAAACAATTATCTCTAAACGATTATCAACACAATTGCCTTCTAATTTGATAATCAGTTAGTTGTTGATAAATTGATTAATTGTTGCACCTCTAGTTTCCGTTCCCAGTTTTGGGATGGTCAGCGTGTTCTCAAACAACACTAAAATCGAATTACGTTTTCACTTGTTTTCTTAATGCCTCATTTCCTGATCGCAGCACAGTCATCTCATCATCTGCTGCATCGAGCAAGTGCCTCATCTCAGTGTTTCGAAGCTTCAGCTGACTCCGACTGTGATCGAGCTCGGCGATTTTCTCCAGCATCTCCTTGGATGTCCTGCACACACAAACAAACAGTAAATCAACGCAGTCATCACATTATTACTAGATTTCCCCAAAAATATTTCGTTTGTGTACGTTTGATAATGAAAATTCACCTACATATTTTCATCTGATACATCCACTTTTTTCATTGCCTGGTAATGAAAAATAAATGACTCGTGAGTAAAAGTGCAAATTATATTATTCCTAACAGTGTAACATATATGTGATAAAAGGAAAACACCGCTCATTCTAAAATGTGAAAATTATTGAAATGGCAGAAAAGGACTGGTAAAAATAAACTTAGCAGGGAAGTTATGGTATTGTAGCTAAGATCAGCATACGTTACCAGAAAGCCAACGAGCGAGTAGCTATATTTAAAAGTGAGAGATTAACCTTGTATGAACACAATTTACTAATACACAACAAAACTGTAATAAAAGGAATTTGGTTCAAGAAACCGCTAACGTTCACCACGTGCCGCTCACTTACCACACTTCTCTTGCTTGTTTTATTCACTTTCGATGATTTAGCTTGAACTGCAGGCGCGGGCGCAATGGTTTAGGGTTCGTCAATAAAGTAACGTTTGAATTGTCAAAGACAAATCATAATTATCTTCGCGCTGAAACTTTCATGTGACACAAACAGCACGCAAAAATAGAGATTATTTTTATTCTCTGCCTTGTTTTTTTAAAATCAACATTTAAATTGACAACGTCAAAACACAAAGGTTTTTACGTGAATCTTTGTCAGTGACTCCCTATCAGTAAACAGTTTTAGATTGGCTAATGTTCTCAAATTTTATTGCTTCGCCCACAAACCACCAATGCAAAAGAAATAACACTAAATACATTTAAAACATTTTTCCGACATAAATAAAACTGAGTACAAAGCTTATATATATATATATATATATATATATATATACACACACAGATACACATTGTTCATGTGCACAAAATATATATCCGCAAAGGTGGAGTCATGGCAACAGTTGCCATGATTCGACCTTAATGGATGACCATGTCCTGGATAACTGAGAATCTACACAGACAATAAAATATACCCCAGTTTTGAATTTCAAATATGCTATATTTTATTTTTCTAATTAGGAACGTGCTTATGAAACTTGCGGGGTTTAGTACCTCCAACAATTTTAAGAATCAATGCGCCAACTACATACATGGGATTTATTTAAGGCAGTTTAGCAGCCACGACCATCAGTCCCAAGTTGACAATGATGAAGAGTGATTAAGGTGGTGGCATGGCAGAATTTTAAAACCATACCATAATCACCATTAATAGGTACGTACATACTGTACGTACATATATACAGTGGATACATACGTGCACAAAATTGTTGGTACCCCTCTGTTAATGAAAGAAAAACCCAAAGTGGTCACGGAAATAGCTTGAACCTGGCAAAAGTAATAACAATGAAAATTAACCAATGAAAAGCAGACATTGCTTTTAAATTCTGGTTCAACAGAAGTATTCTAAAAAAAAAAAAAAAAAAAAAATGTTAAAAACTCATGAAATGCCTGGACAAAAAATGACAGTACCCTTAATATTTTGTTGCACAACCTTTTGACGTTCACAAAAATGAAGACTAGCGGATACTTCCGGCTATGCGCCAAATTTTGCAGTGTTTCCGAGGGGTCCAGATGCGGGATCGTTTTCGTCAAAAAAACAAAACAAAAAAAAGGGACTTGCTTTGGAAAATACGTCTTGCCGGCTGGTGAACTCGATTTAATACAAAATATGAAATCAAGTAGAATGTTTTTTGTTGTTGTTTTGTTAATTGTTTTGCAGGGCACTTCTCGATTGGCTACATTCTGTTCCACGTCACCATCCATAAGTTGTTTTCTGAAATGTGAAAGTGTTTTGGCTTTTGTTAAATTCCATCCATCCATCCATTTTCTGAGCCGCTTCTCCTCACTAGGGTCGCGGGCGTGCTGGAGCCTATCCCAGGTATCATTGGGCAGGAGGCGGGGTACACCCTGAACTGGTTGCCAGCCAATCATAGGGCACATACGTTTGTATGTGCCCTATGATTAACAAACAAACAACCATTCGCACTCACGTGCACACCTACGGGCAATTTAGTCTTCAATTAATGCATGTTTTTGGGATGTGGGAGGAAACCGGAGTGCCCGGAGAAAACCCACACAGGCACGGGGAGAACATGCAAACTCCACACAGGTGGGGATTGAACCCGGGTCCTCAGAACTGTGAGGCTGACGCTCTAACCGGTCGGCCACCGTTTTTGTTAAATTGTTTTCTGAAATGTGAAAGTGTTTGGGCTTTTGTTAAATTCATCCATCCATCCATCCATTTCAACGCCGCTTATCCTGGTTAGGGTCGCGGGACGCTGGAGCCTATCCTAGCTGGCTTCGGGCGAAAGGCGGACTACACCCTGAACTGGTCGCCAGTCAGTCGCAGGGCACATATAGACACGGACAACCATTCGCACTCACATTCACACCGTCACTGAGTGGGAACTGAACCCACGCTGCCTGCACCAAAGTCAGGCGAGTGCACCACTACACCATCAGTGACTCTTTTTGTTAAATTGTTTTCTGAAATGTAAAAGTGTTTTGGCTTTTGTTAATTTGTTTTCTGAAATGTAAAAGTATTTCACAATTTGTTCTAGTTTTGCACTTCCAGTTCACCGTAGCTTCAGAGTGTCTTGCTATATAAGTTTAATGTATTATTATTATTATTAAATAAAAAGCTGTAATCATTGCATTAGAGACACAGCGGGAATATGTGTACGTATATACATTTATTATTAATTTACATTTATTTTAAACGTGCTTGTTTTCACGTGACTCAAAAATTAGCCGTTAGCTTGAAGCTGCTAGTGAAAGCTATCCCCGCGAGGACGTCAGGACTTGCGGTTAAAGTCACTCATGAGTACGCTCACGGCGTAGTACGCCATTCCTTGCGCCAACGACTCACTCATCGTACTTGTACATCGCTCTTTAGCGGATCACAAACGAAAAAGTTCAACGAACGAATCACTCTTCAGTTCTTCAGTCCACCAGTTCACTGAACGAATCACTCAAGCTACAAGAACTAATCATTTCATAAACTGATTCGGTTCAGTTCGTTCACTAAAAACATTCGTTCTTCTGAACGGAACAACCCTACTGCAGACATGAAGAGTTTAGGGCGTAAATATTGAACATGTGCATTACTTAAGATTATGAGCCCCCACCTGTTTCGAACCCTAAAACCAGGACGAATCTAGTCTTAAAACACCTCAGACCTAAGGATAAACTTATAGGATAATCCTATAAAACATATATGGTCTGGCATTTGACGTGCTTGGTTGGAGGGGACAGAATCGGTGCAAAAACAGGCAGATTGTCTCTGTTTGCATACCAGGCTTTAATCATTCTTGGGTGTTTTTTTTCTTTTCAGCTGTGTCTTTTGGGTCGTTATCGTGTTGCATGACCTGCGACTGAGACCAAGCTTTCTGAAACTGGGCAGCACATTTCTCTCTAGAATACCTTGATAGTCGTGAGATTTTATTGTACCCTGCAAGACAGAACATACGTAACAGAGCCTCCTCCATAATTTCATAATAGGGACAGTGTTTTTTTTTTTTTCTTGGTATGCTTCGTTTTTGCCTTTGTGAACATAGAGCTGATGTGCCTTGCCAGAAAGTTCCAGTTTTCCAGTCTGTTCATAGAAACTTTGTGGCTTGTCAACATGCAGTTCAGCAAATTCCAGTCTTGCGTTTTTATGATTCATTTTCAACAGAAGTGTCCTCCTTGGTCGTGTTCTAAAACTTTAGGCTAGTTGCGCTACGGGTCAAAAGTTTCAGAACATACAAATTTGTGTTTATTTTTTTTCTTAAAAACTGAAAGTCATATAGTTCAAGTCCAATGAATAGCAGCACAGTTATGGGAACTTCCACAACAGAATTGGGAAGAACTCTCTGAAGAATATTTGATTTCCATTTTAGAGATTATGCCAAGAATGTGTTCAGCTTTTACATCTGCCCACTGTGGCTACTTTAATGAGTCAAAGGTTTACAATAGATTTTTGTTTGTAGAATCAATCTACAAACAAAAATGTATTTCAAACCCTAACCCATGAGATATTTTGTAACTTGAATAGTTTATTTGTGCTGTGCTTTAATTTCAGAGTAAAATGGGAAATTGAACTGCATAACCTTCAATTTAAAAAAAAAAATGCCGGAAATACAGAACATAGAAACTTTTTGGTGCTGACTATTCCTGTTAGGAAAAGAGGGAACAGTCAAAGAGTCTAGCCTTCACAAAAGTATGTCAGTCATGCCTTTGCTGAACAGAACCAACCCCAGGTGTTATTACTGGGTAGGTTCGAGTGATCCCGTCATCTGGAAGTGTATCCCATCCCCAGCGAGAGGTGACGGGATAAGCGGACAGAGCCAGCACAGGTACCAGCGACTACCAAAGGTGTGACGCAAGTTGCCCAAGAGTCCAAGGTTGTAGGGACGGCGAGACGAGTACCACTCCCTTGTGGTTTGTCCTCGGAAAAGCAGGAAAAGATGGAAGAAGAAGAAGGCAGAGACCAACAGGAAGCCCACGACGCACGTGTCTGCAATGAAGGCGAAGGCGAAGGCACGTGCTGAGACCTGACCTGGAGAGAGGGACAATTGACATTACCAGGACTATGACTCCATCCATCCATCCATCCATTTTCTACCGCTTATCCGAGGTCGGGTCGCGGGGGCAGTAGCTTTAGCAGGGACGCCCAGACCATGACTTAGTCCAGTCAATACAACAAAACCAACACCCTAAAGCACACATATTCAGAGAAAATAGAAGCGTCTAGCGATCCATTTTCTATACCATTTATAAGGTCTACAGTGTTCCTAGCTTGCATGGTGCCCTGTGCGAGACCCCCCTCTGATGCACCCTCCAACACACACACACACACACACACACAGAGCCACTTTCACATCAATAACCTTTCACTTTCCCACGTGTGAGCGCATTACCATACCTTATTTGCTCAGTTCTTTTCACTTGACTCAAGAGGTGGTATGTCGTTTAAAAAAAAAAAAAAAAAAAAAAAAATTAACCAAGCGTACTTTTTAACTAAAAAAAAGTCAGGGTACTCTTAAGCCGAGGTACTACTGTACACGATACTTAACTTATTCAGTGCCAAATATGTATTTATTAGGAATGTAATGATTCGTTTTATTAATTATTTGATTCGTATCATGATTTGTGGATGCCGATTAAATGCTTAGAATGAAATGAACCGAAATGATTCATCCATCCATCCATCCATTTTTTTGTGCCGCTTTATCCTCACAAGGGTCGCGGGCGTGCTGGAGCCTATCCCAGCTGTCTTCGGGCGAGAGGCGTGGTACACCCTGAACCGGTCGCCAGCCAATCGCAGAGCACATAGAAACAAACAACTATCCACACACACATTCACACCTAAGGGCAATTTAGAGTCTTCAATCAACCTAGCATGCATGTTTTGGATTATATGTAACATTACATGAGAGAAATAATGGGTGCTAACTTACTGTAATTAAATTACTTTATTTTTAATTAAATTACTTCACCCACTCCGAAACGTTAGAGCATGATTCGACAGAACGGCGGCATGTTTACGTCCAACTGTTCGTGGTAACACTAGCTTGCTAGGCTACATAACGTTTTTGTTGCCTGCTTGAGAGCTGCATCGTATTAAAAGTACGTGAACATACCTCGGCCCCAAAAATCCTGATCGTCTGAAGCTTATTAAGAACCTCATGATTCAATTTCGATTCTTTAGGTTGCTATTTGATTCAATCTCAATTCTTTAGGTTGCAATTTGTTTTGATTTGATATTGATTTAAATGCTGATTCAGTAAGTAGTAGAAATACACAAATTAGAGCACATTTTGACAATTTTGAAATATTTTTGATGCAATGTAAAAATATGACGTATGTCACATCACATTTTAAAGCAATAAAACATTTGAAAAGGAAAATTTGCACATCACATTTGTGCATATGGAGTACAAAAGTAAAAAAAAAAATTACAGTTGTGTATAAACGAAAAGGTTAAATGCATGTAATCTTAATTTTTATTTCCTCTTGGAAATTGTAATTTTAAAAAAATGCACAATAAAATTTTTGTGCCGATGGGAGTACAAAATTAAACATGATGACAGCTCTGTATTTAAACATAAAGTGCATGCATACTTAAAAAATGTTCTTTACTTATTGGGGTTACTATTATTATTTGCAGGGTTTTTAAGTAATATCTAATAATATCTAGTAGCATGTTTGCTACAATTTGACAATTGACAATACATTCTCCGCCAAACCCCATTCTTTCATTTAGGGCCATGTTATCCCATATGCTTAAGTCAGAAAAGGTGCGCATCTCTGTGCTTTTCAGCCATCCACTTAATTCTATCATTTGCGCACCTTCTGTCCATGCGAGGTAACCCTGTAATGTGGGCGTTCCCTCTCATATCTGGCCTTGCGCATATTCTGCCAAAGACTTAAGCGCGTTTCCTCTTCCTCGCTCCATAGGCAGTAGTAAGTCTAGCGCCCCGGGAAGGTGAAACATCACATTGCACGTTTTTGATTCGCTCCTGTGCTGCGAGCTGGCAGCCCGACGGCTGCTGCTGACAGACACCTGCCCCTTAAACACTCACCGACTGCCCTACGGCCGTAATGTGTCCCTACCACATTACGTCGATTGAAGGCTGAATGTCGATATATTATGTCATATTAATAATTAATTTTCATGCAAGAGCTGTGAGCGGCACTTTTGTTTCAAACATGCTGCATGGCAGCTTGGGAGTTTCTCTGCAAGTGCCGCTCACAGCAACTGCAGTCATCTTGATGGCACGATGGTGTGTTAGATTTGGAAGAATGTTGTTCATATTTGGTCATTGTCGGTCGTAAAATCAGTTTAAGTGACGCGCCGGGGTGTGAGGCGCTCGTATGTTTGCTGGGCAACGTTGGCTGATCATTTGGCTCACTCGCTTTATTATTAATGCGGATTAAACTACATATATTGCACAATATGTATTTAATAGAGATTAGAGAATACAAAAACATATGCTCCTTGTAGTCTTTTTGACGAGCCACATCTGATTGGGGACAGACGCCTAATTTCCGGATAGCCGGACGGGGGTTTATTTTCACATTTTAAGTGTGACATATTTCCCAGATGGATTTTAAGGGGCATTCATATGTCTCAGGAAAACCCCATATTCCAGCAATTCTACCCTCCTGCAAACTTCAATAAGGCACGCTTCTCAAGCTGTTACTAGCTGGGTATGCGTGGTGGCTGTGCCAGAGGTCATTACTGGAGAATTCGCATACCTTGAAACCGTGCAAGCCAGGGGCGTAAAATACAGACTTTACGCACCAACAGGAGAATATGGCCCCTTACTGCCTCTGTCAACAAGTTGACAATATTGCTCCCTGTGTGGCTTCTGTGCTGGGCTTCCGTCTCTATACAACGCGCATCACACGCAAAGCGCCTCTCACTGGCCAGGTGGTGAATCGACTCAGAGGATTGGCAGAATTGATATTGAATTGCGGGGGTAAGAATTGCAATGCAATATAATTGTGAAAACAATATTCTGTGAGTCTTGAGAAATCACTCAAAATGCTCTAAAATAGCAGGCACTCCCAAGGGGGTTGCCTTTACAGGAAAAAAAGGTTGGCATCGAATGAGTCAATTACCTGAAACCAGCATGATCCAGGGTATCATCAGCAGGAAGACGCTGTGCAAAGTCACGCCTTCCTTCAATATGACGATGAAGACCTCAGCGTTCATCAGCGTGGCGTAAAGTAGCCCCGACCACATGAACAGCAAGCAGCTGAGGAAGTAACGGTAGTTACGGAAACCCACGCACTGCCCGAAGAACACGCAGTGGTGGTCCCGTCGCAGCACACACACGTTGCAATCGTAGCAGTGCGAGCAGCGTGGAGGAGTGTGTGTTTCACACGCATAACAGTACCTGTGGAACATATATATATATAGGTAAAGAAAAGGCAGACCCCCTGTTAGATGGCAAGGCTTGGATCCCAACTCAAATGACACAATGCTCGAACAATTGACAGCAATGGTGGCACCAAAATCAGCTAAAGAACCTAATTTGGGAAAAATCCCAACCTCAGAAGTCTAAATTGACTTCAAACATAATAGGTCAAAAACATGAAGAAAAGCTGCTCACCTCCATCCCTGTCCCACAGTATCCCCTCCGAGGAACACCCCCTTGATGCTGGGGCTGGTGCGGACAAACAGCACGGCGTTCCAGCATATGTTGCAAAGCATGACGTACTGAGCCAGCAGGTGCACGGATTTCCACAGCGAGGACCACTCCGTCCTCTTCTGGTCCGCCTCCAGCGGAGCCTCGACCAGCACCAGGTAGCTCACCTCCCCGGTAATGGAGAAGACCAGGAAGGTGTTGAAGATGACGGGGAGGTGGTAGCACGTCCTCTCCACCTTGCGAAACACGTTGGCTGCATAGCTCGTCATGTCTGCTGGTCCTGGACCGCCAAAAATCAACAACTAAGCGGAAGAACTGATTGGACAGACACACACACCGTGGTTGCTAGCTTCATTTGCCAACAAGACACTCGGTTAGCTTCGAACATTGATGGGCGTGGAGGGAAAAACATTACAATACCTTACGTATCTTTCTAGCGATTTAATGTAACGTCACGAATGAAGCGCAACAATAATATGAAATATTATCTGTGCGGACCTGACTGGACCGAGACACATAAGATGAAGTCACATCCGGGCTATCCTCACTTCCAGGATTTATTTTTTTAAATGAATGTATTTATTTTTAATAACATCAGTGTGAGATATATAATAACGCCTCATCCGAAAGACGACTTTCTGTGGTTTGATGCATTTGATAGGCAAAGGTTGGAAATGCATAGAAACCACGTGTAACGCTGTATATATGCTTATGTGTACTACAATGTTCGTTGCAAAAAACAAAAAAAACTTTCCCCGCCCATTCTAAACATATGAACTTAGTTTTACAGACTCTAACGCTTTTTTTATTTGCAGCACAGTATTTATACATTTATTTTCCTTTAAACCCGGAAGTCCATAGGAACGGTGTATAACCTAAAAATAGACCCTCTGGTGAAACTTTTTTAAAATTATTTTTTTTTAAATACAGGCTGTAATAATATACCAAGGCACTACAGGAACAGTATTAGGCATCGTGGATTAAATTAAACATTCCCAACAAATTATTAAAAATATACATTGTATTGAGATAGTCTCTCTCTCTCTCGCTCTCTCTCACGTGTCTGCATATGCAAATTTGCTGTACTCAAAGAGGATTTCCTCCTCTAACCTTAATCCTAGCGGCCTCGGCAAATCTGCGGTCATGGCTGGATCTGAGGAGGATTTACTGTCACCAGGTCATCTGAATGGCACAAATGTAAACACTTTCAACATTTATAGAAATCTGAGCGGTACTATTCACCAAAGAAGGTAAGATGCTTGATTGTAGGTTGTGATTTTTTTCTTTTAAGTATCTTAATAGTATTAGTTCTAATATTATGTTATATCATGCGGCATTACGTTTCCACTGTCGTCTCTCCAAAAGCCAACTGTTACAATATGACTTTTCATCTCAGAGGCTCAAAATGTTGTAAGAGCTTGAACTTCCATTTTGTGTATTGCTATGCACTTGTGGGCAAAATGAGTGATTTTGTTGTTCACTTGACTGTATTTGCATGTTCTCTGTAGTCGAATGATGCGTCTGCAACAACGCTGTCAGGAGCTGAAGAACAGAGAGAGTGCAGCCCGACATCACAACCAGCAGCTGCTTCAGCAGTTTAACAGGGCTCAAGACACACTAAGAGAGATGATGGCCACCACTGCTGCCATGAAGACGATTCGGGTAAAGAGACATCTAAAACATCAAAGAGGCGTCTTTGTCCTTTACGTTCTTGCTTTTGATGTAAGACCCTGGTTGACCCCTGTAGATGGAGTATGAGCCGTTTCTGGAGGAGAGCTCTCCCTACAGGCAGAAGCAACTCAAAGAGAAAGCACAAATTCATCACAGGAAGGTACAAACTGGAACATGGGTGCATTTTGTTATTTGGGGGCCCAAGGCAAAACCCTGAGCTCGATGAAGTGCTTAAAATCCTTCTTGATGTTTATGATGCAACAAATGAATCCTCAGAATCATTCGCAACGGCCCGATGTTGCGAGATGAAACATGGATGGTACTAATAAAAATAATTATTGAGAACATTATTTAACATTTAATAACATTTGCAATTGCCACAGCTTTTTTAGGGGCCTAAATGTAATTTCTGTTTGTTTTTCAAATATTTTCAGTTAGATTGATGGGTGCTTATTTACAGTGAAATAATTGAGGACAAGGTTTAAAAATATGCAGGATATTTACATTATTCACAAATTGTATATTGTATATATCGTGGATGTTGAGCGTATTGCATTCTGTGGTTGTCAAAATGTGTGGATTTGGGGTTTGCTGCTGAGTTGTGGTGATGATGTAATGGACCGGAAGGTCAGACATGCAGTGGATACGCAGACAGTGGGGCGAAATAGTTTTTCGACCTTTCTTCTTTCTCTGTTCATTTATCGGGATTTTGCTGTACATTAATTCCATATTTTGACAGAAACCCTATTGGATGAGGAAATAATTTTTACTTTGTGTGTTGTTTTTTGAAGTCAAACAAACCGTTTTTCTTTGAACTAAAAGCCTGCGTAAGCGTATTACTTGTTTGCAAGTGAACTAAAAGAAGAATGCATCAAGCTTAGCCCCATTCAGGAAACTACAGTTTTAATACTCAGACTCCGTTTTCCCTTACTCTGCTGTCTGTAGCCAGGTCAGCATTGCAAATGTGAATGTTCTCAACGGCTGTACCTGAGTAAATAAAGGCTATCCATCCATCCATTTTCATTACTGCTTATCCTCACTAGGGTCGCGGGGTGCTGGAGCCTATCCCAGCTATCGTCGGGCGGGAGGCGGGGTACCCCCTGAACCGATCGCCACCCAATCGCAGGGCACATAGAAACAAACGACGATTCGCACTCACATTCACACCTACGGGCAAATTTAGAGTCCTCAATCAACCTACCATGCATGTTTTTGGGATGTGGGAGGAAACCAGAGTACCCGGGGAGAACATGCAAACGACATACACAGGCGGGGCCGGGATTTGAACCCCGGTCCCCAGAACTGTGAGGCAGATGTGCTAACCAGTCGTCCACCGTGCAGGCTATAAATAAAGGTTAAATAAATACAATAAAAATAACAACAGCGAGAGACAAGCATAATAAACTCTCCTGTTGCACAGCAAAACTGTTCCGGCATGAAAGAGTATACAGATCCATCATACTGCTTGACTAAGCAGCCAAACAGGACAGGTTAATAACGATAACAATTTCCCTATAGGCGGCACGGTGAACAACTGGTTAGCACATCTGCGTCACAGTTCCGAGGATCGGGGTTCAAATCCCAGCCCCGCCTGTGTGCAGTTTGCGTGTTCTCTGCTTGCTTGTGTGGGTTTTCTCCGGGCACTCCGATTTCCTCCCACCTCCCAAAAATGTGCATGTTAGGTTAACTGAAGACACTAAATTGCCCGTGGGAACGAATGTGAGTGCGAATGGTTGTTTGGTTTTTTTGTGCCCTGCGATTGGCTGGCGACCAGTTCAGGGTGTACAGCGCCTCTTGCCCGAAGATAGCTGGGAAAGGCTCCAGCATGCCCGCAACCCTTGTGAGGATAAGAATGAGGGAAAATGGATGGATGGATGAAATTTCCCTCTAAATATGTGAAAAAAACAAACAGGAAAACATCAGATGTTGCTGTTTTATTAGTGTGTTTATTCAACAGAGGATGGAAGAGTATTTAAAGATGTCCACGACTTCTGTTGGAAAACCTTTATATTCTCATAGTAAGTGTGATAGAAAATGGAGGTCAATTGTTGTTATAACTATTGTATATCAGTGTCCCTGTCATTGACAGTATGTACGGTATCTTTGCATAGGTTGTAGCAGACAGACGCAGAGAGATGCTGCTACACAAGCGTACGACGGACAAGGGGGTTCTTATCCTCCCTACATGGAGTGTCTTTCTTCTCATTCCTATTCAGACCGGACTATCGCAGCTTCCATATTCCCTCCGACTTTACTTCCATGTCCTCAGAGCTTCCAGCTGCAGCACCTCATTGCCACTCCATCACACCCCCAATGCAGGCCCAGTCAAAATACACCAGGCTGTACTCCCAGTCAGGCCAAGAGCCCCCGGTCGTCGGTGGTGTCCGATGCAGAGGACACTGAGATAAGCAGCAGCTCAAGAAGAAAGAGCAGTCATTTATCCCAGGAGCTGGATTTTAAACCAGGTGTGAATAGTAAATATACACGACTTTGCTCTGTGTCTGAGCAATTCATACACCTTTGCGGTTGTCATTCTTTGTTAAAATAGTCCGCCTGTCCAGTCACCATGTTGAGAATGGAGACAGCAGCAGCACAGAGTCCAGACAGGTGAAGAGTAAGAAGAGGAGGAAAACAAACACCTCATCAGACAGAGACAGAAGCAGCTCCAAGGAGTAAGACTTTATCATTGCTTATACCACCCTATACTTACCTGTATATGACATGTTCACTCATGTTCTTCTCACTTAAAGTACTGCATGACGATCTACTCTACTTTCAGTTAAAAAACAAAAACTCTACAGACACTTAATGAGATCCAATATAAGAGCGCTATGAAAAACTTAAAAAAAAGAAAACAAAAACAGATAATGCTCATTCTTGATTGACAATGTCAGAGGTATTACGTCTGTTTATCATTGTAGTTTATAGAGTGGTGTAGACCCACAAGGAATCATACTGAGAGCCGTTTGTAGCATTTTGTCCCTCTCATCACTGTAAAATGAAACTACACCTCTGACAGTGCAGACCATCATTCTCTTTGCCGAGGGAGACTTTTGTATTGGATCTTGGAATCTTTGATTCGGCAAGTGTACTTAAGAAAGTGCTTGGGGAAGGTATCCAGGTATGTGCTAAATCAGTGATACTCGGTACACTACGAGTGCATTGTAAAATCATCCGTCCATTTTCTTTACTGCTTATCCTCACTAGGGAACTATTTGTTTAACATTTATGAAAGTACAATTTTGATTTTAGCTTTATGAGAAATACATTTGAATTGAATCATTAAATGTTTTTCATTTTCCTCAGTTTAAGACCAGTTTTAATTTACAAGCTACATATTACAGTGGCTTACAATGATACATTATACATTTCACCTAATGGGTTTTAGTAATGAAGCCTCTGCCATGTGTTTGAAGAGCGTTTGGGCCTACTACATTACTGTATATTAATGTTGGTCATGATGGTGATACTTGAAGAGCTACATAATCTTGGAGGTGGTACTTGGTGTAATATGTTTGGAAACCACTGCTCAAAATAGATGGACTGCACTTTAACGCCATTTTCCCCTTTACACCTTTCTGTATCAGATCATCAAGGAGTTCCTCAGCTGCAGTGGCACAGACATCTGAGAGCGAAGCCTCATCACACCAAGGCAGCACCAGCAGGAGGATGAGGAGGAACATCGGTGGACTCGTCCCTGGATTACCATTGACGACAAAGAGCGAGACAGAAGACAAAGAAAGACGAGGGAGTCGTTCTGTCAGTGAATCTCAAACTGAAGATACAGCGAGTCAGAGTCCTTCGAACCAATCAGAGAGCAGCAGTGGGGACAATTCACCATCCCAGTCTGAGGAGTCAAGTGGTGGAAGTGACATGGCTGTCAAAGGGAAAGACAATGAAAAACTGGAAGAAGAGGTAGACAGCAAAAGTGATGGAAATGAAGAAGAGAGCAACATGGAAGAGGACAATGAGGATGAAGAAACGTCACCAGAGGATGAGAGGGAGCACAAATCCGATGTAGACCAAGGTTGTGATGACATCTCAGACAAGCTGGACAAAAAAACGGCTTTGGCTTTGTTGCAAGATGAACATAAAGACGAGGATGAGAGAGATGATGATGATGTAGAAGAGGAGGAAGATGAGTCAGATGCAGAGGAGCAAAAGAGTGAGGCAGAAGAGAGAGATGCAGATGACATCATTTCACCCCAGCAAAGAAAGTAAGAGGCTAAATTAAATTGGTTTCTCCATACATAATATAACTTAACAAAACAGACGATGCTTTCAGACCCAGGGTGCACTTTATTCCACAAGAGGGTTCTGAAGATGACGGCAAGGTCGTAAGCAGAACAGGAACATCTAAGGACTCAAGTGAACTTGGCGATGATGACATTGAGGATCTCCTTGCACCTCAACCTCAGGCAAATATAAGAGTAAGTCAACGAGAAGAGATGTAGAAGAGTAAAATGCAGTCTGTTAAATAGATCTACCTCATGTTATTTGATAGAGAAATGGACACGAAGCAGTAGAGGAACCCAAAGGTCGGGCAACCACAGGTATCAAGATCAGACAAACAATGGTTTTATTTTGTGGATGGTCATTTCAGGTTTTATTTTCCAGTGGTTTGCAAAGTGGAAATTTTCCAAGCGGACCAGCAAACAGACTCTGACGAGTTTGACCATTTTTATGACTGATTCCTACCTACCTCATACTACAAGGAGCACGCCTACTTAATAGGTATGTGACATCACATTTTGTTGCTATGGAAGGCAGTGGCATCAAGTCTTTTTTTTTTTGTTTGCGTTGAAATTCTGAAGCTGCACAGTGGGTTTTTCTGCTACAGGAACTGGACGACTACTCTGCAAAGAGAGTAAGATGACAGCTGCCAAATATAGAGAAATTCTTGAAGAGGACTTGCTCGATGCCCTCAGACTAGGGCATCGATTCACTTTGCAACACGACAATGACCCAAATCACACAGCCAAGGAGTGGCTTCAGGAGCATCCTGTGAATGTCACTGAGTGGCCCAACCAGAGCCCAGACTTGAATCCAATCGAACATCTCTGGAAAGACCTAAAAATGGCTGTCCACTGACGCTGCCCATCCAACCTGACTGACCTTGAGAGGATGTGCAGAGAAGAATGGTAGAAAATGCCCCAAAACAGGTGTGCCGAGCTCATAGAGACATACTCAAGGAGACTTGAGGTTGTGATTGCTGCCAAAGGTGCTTCAACAAACTATTAAGTCAAGGGTGTGAATACTTACTACTATACTTAAATAGTGTTACTTACTATTGTTAACATTTTTTTATAAATTGCCACAAATGTCTGAAAATGTGTTTTTACTTTGTCATTATAGGCTATTTTATGTAGATTTTTTGTTTAAGGAAAACAATACGCAAATCAGCTTTAGAATAAGTCTAACAGCAAAATGTGGAAAACGTGAATGGGTGCGACTACTTTCTGGTGGCATTGTACATTTACTGGCTAGAAATGAGGTACATATGATGATCTAAAGAGATTAAATATACAAGTGCCATTAAAAAAAATCCTAATTCCAAATAAAATGTTTCGTTTGATAATGTCATAACTAGATTTAGTATTGTGGTGGCAATATGCATTGCTGAACAACTTGCCCTTTGATAGTCCAAAATTTAAGCGACAATCAGTCGTCTCTGGCCAAAATAATCATAGATGTAGGTATAACCTAATATCACAGTCAATTAATAAACATTACAACAACATAAAACTAGTAACCAGTGACAATAAGTAGTGATTTATTGCTGCTGTATGACAACATTTCAGTGTCAAAACACAGTGGTCTGTATAAAGATGATCAGACTCACATTTACTGTATAAAAAATACCAGTTGGGTGGAACGGTTATTGGTAAAACATATTTAAGTGGACCAGGAGATGGTGACATTAAGAAGTGGTTGCTTCTAAACTGTCCTCTGTTAAATGCATATGTCCTTATTTCAGTTAAATCTTCACTACCTGAGCCGCCAAACTGTGACTGACTCTTTTCTTGTCGTCATCTGATGAGGTGGTGCATTGAATCAGCAGCCTTCCATAGGTCCCGCCCGCTTGGCCTTTCGTCAGCCGTCCGGGATTGACACATATACAGCCAATCACATCCTGAGTAGGGGATGTTTAGATGGGTATGTCAATAGAGAAAAAGAAAAGAAATGGACACACTGATTTTGTTGTTCTGTACCTTAACAAAGTAACGCAGCTCAGACGGAATTAGGAGAACGTCCGGTGTGAGTGGCATCTGACCAAAGCTCTGAAACTTCTCATAGTCCATGTTCACATCCTCGACAGGTGGGTACAGTGGGTAATAACTGACGGGGGAAATGTACACACTGATGGAATATAGCGAGAACAACAGAATTTTTTTTTCATCCTACCTTTTCTGGGTCAGTATGTGCTTCAGAATGCGAGAAAATTTGTCCGATCCAGTGCCACTGCAACATGAAACACAAATATACTGAGACCAAATGGCTACATAGGATATTATTGGCACAAAGTAGGCCAGTTATTTAAGAGAACTAAACACCCCAAAAGTTTGGGGCAAGAATACACTCTGTGCCAGCACTAGTCAAAACACAATTTCTATTGGTTGTTAGCTCTGCAGTCATAACCATAAATGCAATTTTACAAATAATTGGCAGAGCAATTTCTTTAAGCGTTTCGGTTTTCGGCCTTGGTTTTCTTATTTTTGGATTCCCCAAGAATTTTCATTTCGGTGCATCACTTAAATTAAAACTGATCTACTGGGGAACGATTTGAAATAAACATTGATTTAGATTTTTATGCTGATTAAAACTAATATTGGCATTCTGATTCCAAAATTGCAGTCAGTTTTTTTCTCCACAGCTTACCCTCCAGAGAAGCAAAATTCCACTGATTAGCTGTAGTAAGACTTGCCAGCTGATTTTGATTGGACTCATCTACAGCAACGTGGCAAATTGGTTATGCAGTCACAATTGAGACAGTGTGGTGAGAGGTGTGTGCAGCTCCCAATATGTCAATATCTGCAAACAGAAACCTAGCATAGTAAGAAGAGGATTCGTGCTGGCTTTTCTCAATCTTGTAACCAAGGGCATACAGTTCTATTTCGCTTTAAACTTGTTTTTTTTTTTAGTTTTCAAAGCTTGCAACTATTCCATGTTAGTATATTATTGACATAGGTATGAATGCGAGTGGGAATGGTTATGTGCCCTCCGATTGGCTGGTGACCGGTTTAGGGTGCAGCCTGCGACCCTAGTGAGGATAAGGGGTAAAGAAAATGGATGGATATATTTCCTTATTTCCAAAAACATGACGTGATAGAGGAAAAACTGAGATCAAAAGTGACATTCAAGTAGTTGCCTTGTATACAGCACATGAGAAAGCCTGGTTTGTTACAAATGGATCAGTAGAAACTGCAATTGTGTCAGCACCAAAGGTTAGTGTAGAGATTCATTTTTGGTATGCCCGCTTGCGGGTGGCCACCTGGTGAGCAGCTAGCTGCAAGCCACTAGCGGCGGGGACTGGTGCTGAATTTGGAACGTTGCGAACAGCCAGCGCATGCACCATTAGCTCGCTCAATATGTGTAGTTTGTCGTTGCTGAATAATGACCATCTAGGTCAGTTTTTTCTTTTTTTTGTAAATAAAGTGGACAGGAACGGTGGACACATGTCAGAGTAGGGTTGCATGATTATGGCCAAAATGATGATCACGATTGTCTTGATCAATACTGTAATCACAATTATTAGTTACGATTATTCCTCATGTTGGGGAAAACATCAATATTTGTATTGCACTATACAACAAAAATATTCAACAGTTTTCAGTGCAAAATTAATCTTTCAATAATAATTAATGATAGATAAAAAAAATATAATGTACCCATCCATCCATTTTCCAAACCGCTTATCCTCACTAGGGTTGCGGGCGTGCTGGAGCCTATCCCAGCTGACTCTGGGCGAGAGGCGGGGTACACCCTGAACTGGTCGCCAGCCACTCGCAGGGCACATACAAACAAACAACCATTCGCATTCACGGCTCAGACGATGGATGGATAGTTTGTTGTTCATACAGTGTAGGTAATGCCGCTTTGAAGAAATAATTGCACGAGGGGAATCACATATTGCATGATATTGCAGGCACAGGGAACATGCAATCTCCTGACAGGCGAGGCCGGATTTGAACCCGGGTCCTCAGCACTGTGAGGCAGATGTGCTAACCAGTCGCCCGTCGTGCCACCCAACAACCAGATTTTTATTTAAACTTTAACCACATAAAAGACCATTTAAAACAGAACAGCTCTCTTGCAATGGTGACATGAGCAAGAAGGCAGCAAGTTAGGCGCCAAGTCCAAGTCAATCACATTCAAGTTTACTCCCCTCTCAAAAAGGTACAAAAATAAATCAGTTGAGTTGTCCAAATTCTAGGTCACATTAATGGTGGAAAAAGTTTTACATTTATCTTGGTCATATTCTTTTACAACACAAAAACCAGGCATTTGAACAGGGGTGTGTATACTTTTTATATCCACTGCAACCTTTTTCTTGTAATCTGCCTGGTGAGCCTACAGTATTGTGCTGTTTAACAAGTATAAACAATATAGTTTCAGACCATTTCTTGGAGTTGAATTTGCCTTATTTTTTTTTAATTTTACAAAGATTTTATTTTAAAGATTCTATTTATGTTTTAGATTGACATCGTTCAGCAATATCTGAAATTGCACATTCATATTTTTAGTTATTTTTATTTTATGTTCATGATTTGATTTAAAAACTTTCTTACTCAAGTAATTATTTGGAGGACTATTTTTGACTTTTACTTTAGTCATATCATTCTAAAGTAACGGTACTCTTACCAGAGTACAATATTCGTTTACTCGACTCACCTCTGGTTGTGTTACCTTAACCTTGTGGGTCTGCACTCTTCACATATGACTTCTTGTTTAACGTAACTTGCCCTGAATTGCCCTGTTTCTGTACTTACTTCTGTCGGCATGACTTGCTCCACTGAGTGACTGAGGCTGAGCTCGCCTGCCGCTGCAGGATATACCAGGCGCCACTCGCTTGTTATCCCCTGATGGTTGGCTGACTCATATGCAACGGTGCCCGCATTTTAAATCCCAAAAATTGTCCAGTCCTATATCACATTTTTGTGAATTCGCAGACTCGTGAGAGTGAAATAACGTATACAAGGCGGCCCCCATAGGCGAGTTGATGCAATGTTATAAATGTGTTTTTTAAAATGAATACTTAATGGATTAAATAAACACCATCAGATAAATAAAATATCCACATTTAAAATATGACAGAACATTTTGACATCTTGGGTTTAGTACCCTTAAATACTGTTCTATCCTCATTGCATTCTGCTATGGAGGCAGCCATGGATGAGTACCTAAAGCAGTGTGCAGTACACACACAGGTTTTTTTAACATCAGTGATTTTTGAAATGTGAGAGACCCCACATATGACAAAGAAAAGGAATCTGTGTGCTTTCTGCTCTAAAATGCTACTAATTTTTCACGTGACGTATGAGACAACTTCCTCCTCACCAGCTGATCTCCTCCGCCCCCAAGTGGAACAGGATGTCAGTGGAGGTCAAGCCAAAGGTCACACCATCAATCAGCAGGGTGCAGGGGTCAGGAACTAGGGTCACACGCTGCAGGGATTAAACATTATTTTAGGTTTGTCAGTCCAACAAAGTTGACATTTCTTACAGGTAAGTGTCTGACTGGGTTCTTGCTGAGGCTCGGCAGGATGAAGGGGGGCTGCGGGTAGATGTAATGATGGTGGATGTCTCTCTGGGAGGGAACAAACACCAGGCGACAACCGACACTGCCAAAAAGAAGGGGGAAAAAATGCATAGATCGGGAAGTTTTGCTTGAAAACGTAATGCTAATTAGGACCACACAACTTGATAATATTTTGACATATACAGTATTTAGGGTTAGGGCTGGGCGATTAATTGAAAAATTAAAAAAAATAATCAATGTGCCCGACTCCCTCTGCAGGTAGGTCACTGACTTCCTAACGGACCGGAAGCAGCATGTGCTGCTAGGGGGGACTGTCTCGGACACTGACCATCACCACGGGACCTTGAGGCTGTATACTTCCCCCCCCCCCTGTCGGTTCTCCCTGTACACCAACTGCTGCACATCCAGCCATCAGTCTGTAAAACTGAAACTTTCACACCACTGTAGCGGACATGCCACCCGGCACCCCAGTCTCGCACGACCACCGCTGGAGGTAGACTCTAACTCCAGAGTCACACGCAGACTCTATAAACAGATTAACACAATAAACTATCTTCAACACGACACAGACATTTGCTTTGCCATGCCGATACTAAGTGAATCACGTCTGCCCGGGACTTCAAAGGGGAGAACCAAGGATGCTGGGACAGATGGGGGTTCATAAGACAGTCTGTGACTCGACTAGGAGTCAATATTTTAAGAACTTTACATGAACGCCACTATAGTGACTGTATTGCTGCAAACTTGAATGTCTAATGTCAAATCTGTTCACTGAACCAGATGGAATCTCTCACCCCACGCCACAAATGTCACATGGAAAATAGTAATGTTCCCCACACCACATAACATATAAAACATTCATTACAGGTATGAAAGAGGATGAGCGTGGAACAATGCAGGGTGGGAAAATGATCTCGTTATCTTAAATCCAATAATTAATATTTCATTCCACCGGTTTTAAACCACAAAATAATCCTAGAATGGAAAAGTAACGCCAAAAGGCAGTCCAGCCTCTCTGTGTTCGCGAAGGTGGTAGAGCGGGGGGGTCAAACCCCCCCTTTTGACCCGCTCCGGCCATAAAAGGGGCCGAAGCTGAGAAGAGTTTACAAGTTTTGGGAGTCTTGGTGCAGAAACCTTTTTGGTCACCCCGACCAACTCGCCGACGACGGAACCAGGCACGATTGCCCACCTCACCTGAGGTGGCAAGGACACATTGGGTGATACCCGGCTGCAGCTTCCTGGAAGCGCTCCGAGCTACCCTGATTGGGGGCCCGAACTCAGTCTGAGGGAACGGAGGCGGACGCAACGCACCCGCTCCGAACATCACCCGAGAGACATCCTGCCTGTGAACTCGTCGGCCTCCTGTTTTTCCTCCCTCCCTTCAGTCGAATCCACCTGCTCACGGAGCGGACTGGGCCGGCCGAACACTCTGGAGCCTGACTCGCCTGCCTCAAACGTGTTCCAGACACGCAAGTCCAACATTGCGGTCTACTAAAAGTACGGATTAGTGCATATTTGGGTTTATATTAACGAGACCAGGAGTCCTCAGCGATATGCATTCACTACACGCCCATTCTGCTGATGTCACATCACAAAGTAGATACCTTGTTTGTCTGTTTTATTCTGTAGAAACCTTTTTTCATTATTACATTTTCTATAAAATTCACCCCGTGCATTGATTATGTGTGTGTTTGGGCTCGGACCGAAACCTCTAGAAAGTCTAGAACTCAATTCCTAGAATGTAGCCACCTTCCGATAACAGACTGATTATAAAGGTTTGTCGTCTTTTCGCCTCAAGTTAAACTTGTAAAAATATCAGAATCAGAATCAGAAACATCTTTATTTGCCAAGTATGTCCAAAACACACAAGGAATTTGTCTCCGGTAGTTGGAGCCGCTCTAGTACAACAGACAGTCAATTTACAGAACACTTTGGGGACATAAAGACATTGACACAAAACAATTGTCCTCTAGCACTTAGAGCAGTTCGAACGACTAATATTGCAATAGTCCGGTGCAATGACCATTGTGCAAAGGGCGCTGAGACTTCAAGGAGTGTATGCGGTTTAAAGTGACGAGTAGTGCGATCATCTGGGAGAATGTTGGTTGAGCAAATGTTACAGATACTCCTCAATCAGTGTGCAAATGGAGCAGATGCTACTCTGGCATGAGTGGCCAGTATATGCAAATAGTGCAGCATGGTGAGACAACTACAGCGAGTGCACGAGTAATACGTAATTGGCCCCACAGAAATGTGGCAACGAACTCAAGTCAAAAAATTTCCAGCTTGTTGTAATGGAATTATAGGTTAGGTGTTTAAGAAGTTGATCGCAAGAGGGAAGAAGCTGTTGGAATGTCTACTAGTTCTAGTTTGCGTTGATCGGTAGCGCCTACCTGAGGGAAGGAGCTGGAAGAGCCGGTGACCGGGGTGCAGACGGTCCGAGAGGATTTTGCACGCCCTTGTCTTAGTTCTGGCAGCGTGCAAGTCCTCAATGGTGGGTAGGGGGGTACCAACAATCCTTTCAGCAGTTTTGATTGTCCGTTGCAGTCGGAGTTTGTCCTTTTTTGTAGCAGCACCAAACCAGACTGCGATGGAAGAACACAGGACTGATTCGATGACCGCTGTGTAGAACTGTCTCAGCAGCTCCGGTGGCAGGCCGTGCTTTCTCAGAAGCCGCAGGAAGTACATCCTCTGCTGGGCCTTTTTGAGGACGGAGTTGATGTTGGTCGCCCACTTCAGGTCCTGAGAGATTGTAATTCCCAGGAACTTGAAGGTCTCGACGGTTGACACAAGGCAGGTGGACAACGTGAGGGGCAGCTGTGGCGAAGGATGCCTCCTGAAGTCCACGATCATCTCTACCGTCTTGAGCGTGTTCAGCTCCAGGTTGTGTCGGCCGCACCACAGCTCCAGCCGGTCCGCTTCCTGTCGATATGCAGACTCGTCACAGTCCTTGATGAGTCCGATGACAGTGGTGTCATCTGCAAACTTCAGGAGCTTGACAGTCGGGTTCACTGGGGTTCAGTCGTTCGTGTAGACGTGATATGACGTGGTTCCTCTCATATCTACCAAATATCTTGATTTATAATGCTGTAATTTTAAATTACGATAACCCGGAAGTGACGCAGGCGCCGCTTCCAACTCATCGTTTTCTTCTAAATTACGCACAATTTGATGTCCCCCAATAAACGCTACACCACCCTTATCAGGCTTATCTTGGATGGTGATGACTCTGCCTACAGGAGGGAGGTGGACTGGCTGGTGTCCTGGTGCAACCGCAACAGCCCCACAGTGCCCTCTCACCCTCACAAACTCCTCGATCTCAGTGGACTCCTGCTTCCTCGACACCTAAGGTGGGAGCCGACCATGCAGCAGAGGACGTTCTTCCTACACAGCCATCATCGATCCATCCTCACCACCTCCATCACCATGTGGTACGCTGGTGCCACTACCAGGGACAGGCACAAACTGCAGTGGACTGTGTGTGCTGCTGAGAAGGTGATTAGCTCTAGGCTCCCATCCATTCAGGATCTCTGCGTCTCCAGGACACGGATGGGGGTGTGGAAGTCGGATTATGGCTGACCCTACTCACCCTGGACACAGCTTGTTCGACCCTATCCCCTCAGGCAGGAGGCTACAGTCCATTTGGACCAGAACCTTTTACCACCTGAACAGATTCCTCCCATCGGCCCTCAGAACACAACAGTGCCGTGAAAAATTATTAGCCCCCTTCTCAAATTCTTGTATTTTTACAAGTTGCTTCACTTTAATGTTTAAGAAAATCAAACAAATGTAAATATCAGTTTTTTGATCCATTGCACCCCTAACAAATGGAGAAAACATGGAACACGGATGAACCTTCCCAGGTGCAGCTGGCCAACAAAATTAGCCCAACAGGACAGCAACGACTCATCCGGGTGGTCACAAAGGAACCCAGGACATCTAAAGAACTGCAGGCCTCCCTTGGCTCACTTAAGGTCTGTGTTCATGACTCAACAATAAGGAAGAGACTGGGCAAAAATGGCAGAGTTCCACGGCCAAAAGCACTGCTGACCAAAAAGGACAAAGGGTTGTCTTACTCTTGCAAAAAACATTTGAATGATTCCCAAGACTGAGAATATTCTATGGATTGATAAAACGAAAGTTTAACTTTTTGGAAGGTGTGTGTGTGTCATTACATCTGCCATAAATGTAACAGCATTTCAGAAAAAGAACATCATACCAACAGTAAAGTGTGATGGTCTGGTGCTGCTTGCTCCTTCAGGAAATGGACGACTTGCTGTGATTGATGGAACCATGAATTCTCCTCTTTACCAGAAAATCCTGAAGGAGAATGTTCAGTTTTTGTGACCTCAGGCTGAAGTGTACTTGGGTTCTACAGCAGGACAACGATCCAAAACACACCAGCAAGTCAACTTCTGAATGGATTAAAAAAAAAAAAAAAAAAAAAAAAAAAAAAAAAAACATAATGAAGGGTTTGGAGTGGCCTAGTTAAAGTCTGGACTTGAATCTGATTGAAATGCTGACACATTACCTTAAAAAGGCCGTTCATGCTCCAAAACTCTCCACTGGTGCTGAATTAAAAATAATTCTACAAGGAAAAGGCGGCCAAAATATCTCCACAGAGATGTGAAAGACTAATTTCCAGTTATAGAAAAAACTTGATTTCAGTTGTTGCTGCTGAGGGTGGCCCAACCAGTTATTAGATTAAAGTAGCCATCAGCACACAGCGCCAGGTAGCTTAGAAGTTTTTTTTCCCTTAGTAAGTAAAATCACCATTGGAAAACTGATTTTTTTATGTTTACTTGGGTTATCTTTGTCTGATATTTACATTTGTTTGATGATCCTACACATTAAAGTGGGGAAATTATGGAAAAAAATAAAATTGAGAATGGGGGCCAATACTTGTTCACGGCACTGTAAATAAGCCAGTATTTAAACATTAAACATTTTGCATATGGTTTTCTTCTTAGTCTATTGATATTTCTTATTTTTATTATTATTACCATATATGATTCATGTTCCACCATCGGACCGAGAAAAAGTTGTAGTTGTGAATGTATAGTGGTGGAAATAATTATTTGATCCCAAACTGATTTTTTAAGTTCACCCTCTTGACAAACACATTAGCGGTCTATAATTTTAATGGTAAGTGTATGTGAACAGTGAGAGACAGAATATTAAAAAGAAAATCTAGAAAATCACATTTAAAAAGAAAAAAAAAATAAAAAAAAATATCTGCATTTCATTGAGTGAAATAAGTACTGTATTTGAATCCCTACCTAGAATAAAGACTTTTGGCTCCCACAGAATAGTCTTCTCACTTTAAGACAGTACTACTAATCTTAACTTGTTAGCTGTATGAAAGACACCTGTCCACAGAATCAATCAATCAGAAACCAACCTCTACATCATGGCAAGACCAAAGAACTTTCTAAGGACATCAGGGACAAGATTGTAGACCTGCACAAGTCCTGGGTAACAACCTCCTTCTCTCAGCCAGAAAATCTATGGATGGGGCTTCCAGCAGTACAATGACCCAAAGCAGATAGCCAAAGAAATGAAAGACTGGCTAATGAAGATGCACATTAAGGTCATGGAGTGGCCTAGCCAGTCTCCAGACCTAAATCCCATAGAAAGTCTGTGGAGGGTGCTGTAGCTTTGAGTTGCCAGGACACAGCCTTAGGGGTTTGGATAGGATCTGCAAAGTGGTCCAAAATTCCACCCAAGATGTGTAAAAACCTGGTGATCAACTACAAGAAAGGTCTGACCTCTGCACTGGCCAACAAGGGGTTCTCCACCAAGTCCCAAGTAATGTTTTGATAGGGGTGGTCAAATACTTAATTCCCTCAATGAATTGCAAAATAATTGGAATCTTTTGTTTTCTGTGATATTTTAGATTTTCATTTTGATATTCTCGCCGTTAAAATACACCTACCATTAAAATTATAGACTGTTCATGTCAATGTCAGTGGGTAAACTTACAAAATCAGCGTGGGATGAAATAATTATTTCCTCTACTGAACCTTTCACTGACAATGGCAATAAAATCGATTCTGGACTCACATTCATGAGGCAGATGCACAAACCACAAGACCACTGTGCTGCCTGGCGGCACTTCAACAAGATATTTTAAAGGTAATGAATTCTATATTAAAAGTTTCTGATGTTGAGTGTGAATGGATGAAGAAACATACGATTTTGTGCCTTCCACGATGCTTTCGATGCATCTTGAGAAAATGGCTTCAAATGGCTCCATCACCTGGGATTTCTGTTTGGGGAAATGGAGATTTTTCTGTAACCAATGTATGCGGCCATGGTTTAAAATTTTCCTTTGAAGAGGAAAAATGACATCTAGTCACAAGCATACCTCAATTTGTTCATGTTTGGCGTCAACAAAAGGACCAAGCTGCAGAAAAAGGAATACATGCTCAATAAGCTCATAATTAACGTGAAAAGTGTACACTTTGTTGCTGGAAGATGTGCAAGCGCTGTAACTCGCATGAGAGCGATTTTACCAGTATGCACACGTCAGGACGATCCCTCCCAATGAGATGGATCAGGTCCAGAAGAGGTTCATAGTTCAGGCTGTCAGAAGGGGTGTAGGGCCCACAAGCCACCAGCACGTTGAGCAGCTCTGGAATTGCATGAGATCATGACAGGGAACTACAAATAAATATTTCGATTTTGATTTACAACCAGGGTGAAACTGCAAGTGACCAAGCTCCAATTACTCGACAAAGCAACCAATAACCTCTTGCATCTATTCTTACCTTCATCCAGCTCCATTTTCACTTTTGGTGAGTAGAAGGGAAGTTGGATTCCCTGGAAAAGAGAAAAACATCAGCATGATCCAAGCACGTTGATGGAGAGGAACTCTGGTTTCAAAACAATTCAGTTGATGTCTTTCATTCAAGGTTTTAACTCTAGCTGACCTCATATAGTTTAGAAACCACCAGTTTCCCTCCTGTTGTGTTCATCCCTTCCATTGCCACCACCTGTAGAACAGAAAAAGTTAAGAACACTCAGGAGTGTTTGGAAAGCTGTTTCCACCTAGCAGTCCGGTCCAGTTCAGCTCGCCTCGGGTTGGGCATCGAGAATCGAGAACCGGACTAACGTTCCAGTTCTCCCGGAATCGTTCACAGTTACTTTTCGTGCCAAAATGCTGAGTTCTGGTGTGTAGCTTTCAACTAAAACAGGAAGTTAAAACTTGCACATCGTTTGACTTGATAAAACAGTCCCAAATAACGATTCTAACAATGCTATATTTAACTTTTAGCTGAAACAATAAATATTAAGTCAACTGGGTTACTTCCACGCACATTGCCTTTTAATTCATAGGTTTGATATTGATACTGGTTATAAAGTGAAATGTTCATTTTAGTCTATGCTGCAGGCTGCTAAGAAAATGGATGTTCATAATTTGGACACCCTTTATTTAAACCATGCAAACCTTTTATGAACCTAAAAGAATCGGAATCAAATCTTTTGGAACCGGAATCGGTCAAGTTCAAAGATATCCAACCGTAAGCTCGCCATGTTATGGACAAACAAACCCTAACATGGTTTGTTTGTCCATTACGGGTTGTGCAGGCGGGATGCTGATAATTAGAGTCACTTCAAATGTTTAACATGCCAATGAATTTTACAAAGAGTCATGTACAGTACGTATAATAGTACAGATCAACATCAATAAACAAGCAAATTACAATCCTTTTTCCATTAATTTACTGTATTTATTTTTTCAACCTTCTCCATGATGAAGGATTTTCTTGAGCGACTCATCATCGCCACAAAAACAATCATGCCAGACACCATCTCAAAGCAAATTAGATACATAGGCTTGCCTTTAAATTTGTTGACCATGTAAACAGTTTCATATTCATATTCTTTTATATATATATATATATTTTATATTCTAATGCACAGGAGTCAAACTCAAGGCCCGGGGGGGCAGACCTGAGCTGCTGCATAATTTTATGTGGTCTGCCAAAGCAAATCATGTGTGCCAACCTCCATGATTTTGCTAAAATTTGCATACAAATTTAAAATTGTCATATGTAATAAATAACATTGAGATATAGCAAGCATTTGTTTTTCATTACCGAACCCATTTTTACAGTACCTCGTACAATAGTTGAACAAGCGATTGACGACTAATTTCAAAAACTTATCCATCAATTTGTTGAGTATATGTAATATGAGAAGCCAATTAAACATTTAGATGGTTTCACAGCCACAATGTCCCTCTGAGGGAAACCGTACCAACAATGTGGCCTGTGACGAACTGGTGGAAGTGCTACTCAGCGATGTTAGCCATCGAGTGGCGTATAGTGTTATTACAACTTCAAACTGATCAGGTATGGTAATGTTAAAAAATTAATCGAGGGGCCACATCGAGCGTGGCCCACAGGCAGCCAGATGCCCATCCATGAGCTAGAGAGTAGTTCAACACTATGTAACCTTATGGCAATGGCATCACGCATGGACGCAGCGGCTCAGTGCTCTTCATTTCATTGTATTGTATGGGAGTGTGTTGTATTGCTCCTTCTCCTGACCACTTTTTGCCAAGCGAACTACAGCTTCTCAGGATCTTAGCTGGCAGCGAGAGGAGTGTTTCAACCAAGTTTGTTTACTCCCAAAGATCCTGGTGTGCTAGCGAGGCTACGAAAGTAGCCAGCTAAACCTACGCTTCCCAACATTTTCTTCACCAGCTCCCTTGTCAACAAAAATCGACAAACGGAGGCTACAAGTTGCAACAAATAACTGTATTTTGTTGATCACTGAATCCTGGCTTCACTCATTGACTTTACCATCCAGCTGACAAGGGTACACTGCACAGCGCCACGATCAGACCATTGACTCCGGGTAGAGCAGAGAAGGGGGTCTGTGTGTGTGTTTATAAACAACGACTGGGGCACAAAAATATTTGTACAAATTCTACACGGACATCAAACAGGGCGATAGAGCTAAACGGCTACCAGCCAGTCGGACAACATATCCCTGTTTCTGATCCCAGAATACAACCCACTCAGGAAAATTCATCACCACAAAGACAGTTAAAACTTGGTCTGACGGAGTCTTTCAGCAGTTGCAGGACTGTTTCCGGAGGACTAATTGGGACATTTTTGAACACCCAGACCTGGAGGTGTACAGTGACAGCATAGTGTGTTACGTTAAGCACTCCATAGACATTGTCACGGTGGATGAACGCATTCGGGTCTATCCAAATCAGAAGCCCTGGATGACCAGGGAGGTCCAGAAACTGCTGAAGGAGAGAAACCCATTTAGTTATTTCTGCCGCTTTATATGCATATACATATACACATATGCGCATATATATTATATAAAACCACCCAGCCCTACACGTCTGATGTGCACATTTAAGGCAGTTAAAATTTCTATGAAAATTATATTTGTGAGAGCTCTCGGTCGGATGTTGGCTGAGTCTCCAGACCAGCTCCTTGGCAAACTCAAGTTACTTTAGGTGGGCCATATAACCTGCTGCACACAGTCTCAGCGCACAGGCAAAGGAGAAACCACCGCACAGTGTTTGCTCATCAATAATCACAATGATATGGAGGCAAAGTATTTAAAATACTGGGTTTGCTTGAACTAACCTGGCCAGGAAACAGAGAGTACTCCTGGAGCTCTGACAGGTCCACACGTACTTGCTGACCACCTTGCTCTGGTCCCGCTTCCAACAAAACAGACTGTGGGTTCAATTTGCCGTTACTGTCACAGCACACCTGCCCCAAAACTGATACACAGTCCTACGAAAAGAACAAGTACAACATGGGAGAACAGTGATGCAATAGTGGTTCAAAGACAATGCTTTGTTTTGACATGAACGGTTCTTAGTTGTTTTCTGTGGTATTGAACTGTTTAGCATCACATGATATATTTCCCCCCCCCAAAAAAATAGTTCTCATTCCCTTTTGAAGCAAGATTAGAGCTATATATGTATTTCTGATATCTCTATTAATGATGCAGTGAAGTTCAACATCACTGAGCATAATGTTTAAAACAGCATTTTTTATTTTCTTAGTCAGTTCATGAAATGTGTGTTCCTAATGAAGTGTCCAAAGAGTAGGTCTAGGCCTTATGACTGGAAAATGTATTGTGATATAAGTATTTCACATCAGTCAATATAAATAATTATAGATTTTTTTTCCTAATCAAAATAAGGACTTGGAGAAAAAAGGCTGAATATAGATACATTTTATTTTAAAATGTAATCTTTAACCTTCAAAAAGAGGTAAACAACTCTAATCCCTGATTGTTTTTATTTTATTTAAATAATCCATTTGGTATCTCGAGACCTGTCCAATTCTGGGGGGCACTACATCACCCGCAGACTCTACCAGATCTAGTGTCCCCCAGGACTGGAATGATCTTGTGATATCAAATGGATTCTTTTTTATCTTTTTTTTTTTTTTTTAATATAAATAAATATAAATAAATCAGGTAAATTTACAATTAAAAACTGAGATTTCACAGGACTCTTATTTTGAAACAACACTAGATCTGTATGGACCTTCTTTTGGTGGAGTCTTGGGGTGGTCTAGTGTCCCCCAGAACTGGTCTTGCGATTCCTGGCTCACATTGCTCAATACGCTCAAACTCGATTGGAAATATAAAAATAAACATGTACCGACTGACCCCCGCACATTAAGTGTTTGGATAGGTGCCTAAAACAGCGAGCCTTTATAAGAGTTTGGTGTGTACATACAGTATTATGTACTTTATCACATTTATTTAACAATAAAAATATAAGTGAATAGTTGGGAAGAAGCGGGTTGCTAAAGACAGAGTACATGCACGAGTGTGGATATTTTAAAAGAGGCTCTCACTCTCTCCCATTTATTCGAACGTACCCAGCTCAGAACGTACCGTGCGCATACCTTTTGGGCCCAAGCTTCACTTTTTCTTTTATCCACAGGCACATTAGAATTATAAATATTTGTAAGTATTGTTGTAAAACACAATATTTTATGGTTTATATACTACATTTATATGGCCTGAGGGCGGCGCAGTCGTTCAGTGTCTCGTTGCTTAAAAGCCGAAAATGTATTTTAAGTGTAAGTGAAAGCGTGTGCATTTTGATTGGCCGTAAAATGCAACGTTACGATGCCGTGTGTCAAATGTTGAATGTGACAAAATTGGTAAAACCAGTGGCAGACTGATCGGCCAATCATGGAAGCAGTTTCCAAAACCCATCCGCATACAGTATCCAATTGCTCAAAGTGCGTGGGCGCGTCGGCAAGACGGCAACTCTGAGTTGGATGACGTAACCAAATTTGCTTAGCCTAAAGCTTCTGTTGTAGCAGAATGCTTTTCTTCCGATATCGATCACATCCATCGCGATTTATCGCCCAGCCCTACTAAAGAGTAAAAATAAATACTGTACATTAGATGGTAAATTTGAGATTGGAGAGACAACCTTTGAGATTAAGTACAATAAATTCTAAGAAGACAACATAAAGTAAATATAAACATGTCATAACATGGGAAGAAATTGATTTTTCTCAACTGGTGTTCGTAACTATGCTGCACCTGCGCTGGCAGTGAGACGGGAGAAAACTCGTCAATGTTGAAGTGAGACTGGAGGTCTTCTCCTAGCTCCTCAATCTTCTCCGTCAACACTGAAGAAGAAACATGCAAACAAGAATAAATTATGAGTCTGTTGTTAAGATGTATGATGCTCTGCAAAGGTTACAAACCTACAATAACGCAACAAACCTACAAAGCAAGAACATTCTAAACAGTTCAACAAATACACGCTGACATTGTTCATATATAGACACACACACACACACACACAAAAGCAGGTTCTCATATCATTTTCCTTCCCTCACCATTCCGAATGTCCCGCAATCTCTGGAACATGTACTTGTAGCTGCAATGGAGGGAATCCTCTGGCCCTTCCAGCAACTCCAGTTGTACCACTGCACCAGGAGCCTTCCTGCCAGCCCAACGTGTACCCTGCACAGCCCCAAACGAGACCACCACCTCTCCTTTCCCTCCACGTTGGCTGTACTTCTGTGAGGGAGTCGGACTGTAGAGATGAGGGCAACAAGTAGATTTTTGTAGTAGGGCTCAAAGTTTACTTAACTTTAACATATTTGGTTGGCCGTAGCAAATTTGAGTTTGCCCCGTTTGGTCAAGTGCACTCAAATGTTTGCTATATCTCACGGTTCGATTTTATTACGGTGTTAATATCACGATATGATAATTAGTGCGATACTGTGGAAAAGTGCACGGTTTTCCAGGAAGGTTGATGGTAAAGGTGGGGCGAAGAGGTGAAAGCAGGAAAAATAATGGTAATGGTAAGTACAGCATCTTTTATTTTATTTGAATGTATTTTAGCTTCTTTATTCGAAGTGTCCCCTCCTTGAGCCTTCACCTTATCGTGGTGGAGGGGTTTGTGTGTCCCAATGATCCTAGGAGCTAAGTTGTCTGGAGCTTTATGCCCCTGGCAGAGTCACCCATGACAAACAGGTCCTAGGTGAGGGACCAGACAAACCACGGCTCAAACACCCCTTATGTTGACGACAAACGATGATAATAATGTGCCTCAAGTAAAAGTATTTTATTCAATTGTAGTACATTCATATTGTTAAAGTAGCTTTAACCAATTCGTTAATAATACATGGATCAGATTTTCCTCATAACTACTGTTATTGATTATTGTTCTGTGTTTGAGTAGCATCACTTGATCAAGCCTTTTCTAACATTCCATACTACTCAGTGAAGTATTAGGGTTCGACACAAACGGTGGTCGGGGGCCACTACGCCAATGTGTCAGGCCACCACCTAAGTACAGACACTGGCCCACTCGGGCCAGTACAACTTTCTAAGTCACCGAAGAGTTCGCCTGCAAAAAAATGGACCACAACTGCATTTTCTGTGTCAGTCTGAAATTCGTTTATCACCGAAACATCCCATCCAAGACAGGATGTTGTTAAGATGCAAGGAGAAACCGCGACCAGCACCACCTGACTCCAAAAATGCGCATAAATTCCAGTTAGCCTCAAAACGATAACCAAACCTAAGCCGCTAGCCTCATACAGCAGCTCGTACTTTGCAGTCTGTAGAATGTTAATCTGCCATCCCTGAGCGTGCTTTAAGATGTTTATTGACACCTCAGTTGGCGTTTACTGTAAATTAACTACCATCCATCCATCCATCCATCCATTTTCTGAGCCGCTTCTCCTCACTAGGGTCGCGGGCGTGCGTGAGCCTATCCCAGCTGTCATCGGGCAGGAGGCGGGGTACACCCTGAACTGGTTGCCAGCCAATCGCAGGGCACATACAAACAAACAAACAAACAAACAACCATCCGCACTCACATTCACACCTACGGGCAATTTAGAGTCTCCAATTCATGCATGTTTTTGGGATGTGGGAGGAAACCGGAGTGCCCGGAGAAAACCCACGGAGGCACGGGGAGAACATGCAAACTCCACACAGGCGGGGCCGGGGATTGAACCCGGGTCCTCAGAACTGTGAGGCTGACGCTCTAACCAGTCGTCCACCATGCCGCCTAAATTAACTACCCTTATTTTATATTTAAATACAAAACATCGTTATAGGAATCGCCAGATTAATGCTAACAGTCAAGGGAAAACCCTATTGACAGGCTAGCTAATATTAGCATTTGGTCACAGGAGAGATTTACCTTCAAATAAATATTCACACACAAACACCATAGTAACACATATAGACTGGTAATACACGGTGATTGAAAAGTAACTCCCTATTTTTAAGTACTTGTAATTTATTTCTGAACTATAATTCTTACAAGAAATTAACATGAGAAGAAAGTGTATTGCATGGAGTTTTATTTAAAATTTTATATGGGCGCCAGCATTAGCCACCGGTTTCTCAAGCCGCCTGGGAACCGCATTACCTGATTTCACAAAGAACTCTTGTGTGGTGGAAGACATAACTTCTCGTATTTGCCCTTCAAGTTATTCCAAAGTCATTGGTTTGGTAGAATAGACTTGCTCCTTTAATCATGGAACATACACAAAAAAAATTTGAAAAATATTACATTTGAAAAAATAAGTATTTTAAAATAGGGAGTTACTTTTCAATAACACTGTATAACAATAAAAACAGGTATATAATCTTCCTAATCTGTGAAGAACAAGTTCATTAACGTTATGGCGTGACTTTCTTCTACTTTTTTTTTTTTTTTTTTTTTTTTTTTTTTTTAAATCTGATAGTAAATGAGTAGCCCAATGCACGCATCACACCACGCTGCCCCTAAGAGGCCAAGGTGCACACAGCAGGAATAGCAGATACAGTTATTGACTGCATAAAAAGACATGCTTTTTCCTGACTGTGACATGAAATCAGACTAAACTTTTTCTGTTTTAGGTCAATTAGGATTACCATAATTATTTCTATTTGCTAAATGCCAGAATAATGAGAGGAATTTTTTAGACAACTATAATAAACAATATCCATCCATCAATTTTCCGCTTATCCTCACTAGGGTCAAGGGCGTGCTGGAGCCTAGCTGACTCTGGGAGAGAGGCGGGGTACAGCCTGAACTGGTTTTCAGCCAATTGCAGGGCACATATTGAGAAAGAACCATTCACACCGACGGGCAATTAGGAGTTTTCAATTAACCTACAATGGATGTTTTTGGGATGTGGGAGGAAACCAAGTACCCGGGGAAAACCCATGCAGGCACGGCAAGAACATGCAAACTCCACACAGGGGAGGCCAGATTTGAACCAGAGACCTCAGACATGGCGAAAAGCATTGCCACGTTTTTAGCCATGACTGCATTTATTTTTCTTTGGGTTTTTTTCAATTTCTATTATTTTGATAAATTATTATTTCACTTGTTAATGCAGCCCTATGGGGGGGCACAAGCCAGTACAAGCTGTAGGCCGGTCCCAAGCCCGGATAAATGCAGAGGGTTGCGTCAGTAAGGGCATCCGGCTTAAAACTTTGCCAAACATATATCAGCGCTCCTCCAAAGAAGCTACTGTGGGTCGAAGAAGAAGAGGTGGAAAGCGGGACCCTGCACCCTTCAAGACCATCAGTAACCTGGCCCTGCCCTATCTTGCTGACCTCCTTCACATTGCCATACCCTCCTGCTCTCTGAGACCCTTCTGTTCACCATGGGGGTACAGCCTTCAGCCGCTCTGCCCCCCGTCTTTGGAACTCACTACCACCTGACCTCCAAAACATAGGCTCATTAACCCTCTTTAAAGCCATAATCAAGACACACCTACTCCGGACTGCCTACTCCCTGACATTTTCCATATCATTCCAAATTTTAATTGACGCTTTATGGTCTGTTATTTTTCTTGTATTGCTTGATTTCTTTTAACTATGTTAAAAGAAACCACCTTGAGTGGATTGAAAGGCACCTTTTTCATAAAATGAATTATTATGATTATTATCTTTACTATTAGCAGAGGGAGAAGAAACAAAAGGAAAACAACAAAACTTTCCAGACACATATCTTGCGGTTTATCCCCATCTAACAAGTGAACTGTTCAGTCAGGTATGTTGGGGTGGGGTTAGTAGTACATAACTAATAATGTAAACATTATCACTCATTTCAAGCGTCCTATCACTCCGTTGTTCAAAACCTTTTGAATGTGGATGAAGGTTTATGGCAGAATACCTGGGAGAAAAGCAGGCAGGAGACAGCAGGAATCCGGGACTGGCTAATAAGGTCCTCTTTGAGTGAGGGTTTTCTGGAGTGGTTAGCACTCGTTTCTGGGAGCCCTGCACAAATGCACAAGAATACAAACGGTACAAAGTAGACATCTACATTCCCTTCCAGAAGGACTGGAACAGCAAGGTCAATTCCTTTGTTTTTGTTGTATACTGAAGACATTTGGGTTTCAGACCATAGATGAATACGAGACAAGAGTTCAGAATTCCAGCTTTTATTTCATGGTATTTACAAGACTTTACACCGATCTGCTCGGCTTGATCGGTATCGCCTGATAATTACCCTTTTATGCCGATCGGCTTTAATGTCACAATTCGCCGAGCCGATCAATGCTCCGCAAAAGACATTTACTCCGCGTCACCATAGCGTACAGTATATTTCAATTCAAAAGCTAGTTTATTTTTAGCCTTAGTCTTTTGAAATACACTGAAAGTTGAATTTGCAACTGAATGTTGAAATATACACTAAATGTTGAATTTGCAACTGAATACATTGAAGATTTGACACAGAGTTGGATTTGCACTGGAATGTTGAATTGAATGTAGAATTTGTGAAGCTGAAAAGTACATTGAATATTTTGATTGTAAAAAAAATTTTTAGTAATTCAGATTTAAATCTGATGACATGGATTTAGTTCCATAGTTATATTACCTGTTTGTATCCGTTTATAGAGCATTTGAATACCAATAAGCCACATAAGTGCTGAGAGTACAGTGCCAATTTTTGTTAGCTCGTCAATTATGTTTTCTCATTCACTGTGTGTTCGCTTTGAGCCAGCGATTTTTGTGAATAAACACGAAGAAAGACATTAAGTCTGTGATGTAGTTTGCCATTGAAGTTGTAATTCTTTTGCTATGTCTGTTTAGTTTTACAGTGAACGTCAACTGGAGCGTCAATAAATGACTTTAAGTAAGCAACATTCACGCTTACTCCTTAGCACCTTAACATCCTGTTATTATGATCATGTGGGCTCTGCTGGATAGAAGTGCTGGAGCAGAGCATGGCTTGGACTGCTTGTATCAGAGTGATCAAATCTGACATTTTGGATACAGTCCGATTGTTTTATTTATTTTATTTTTTTGCTGACATCGGAACGATTTCCGATCACAAAGAACGGATGGGGACTCCCCTATTGAGAACCACTGATGTAGGGACTAGATCCAGTTTACTTGCAAACTAAAGTGACAACTAACCTTTGCAGGAGTAGAGTAGCAGTCCAGTAGATTATCCTCGTCGTCTTCTTCACTCTTTATTCTGAGGGTACAATAAATCAAGGTCTGTGATGTGATGCAATGGCCTTTACCAGTCCATCCAAACATTAGCGTTTGATGGGATGCGTTTCTTTCAAGAAGGATACATGTCCTGTATCGTCTGAATGTCTCTCGGTCTATTTCGCTCTTCTCTTTTGAAGCTTTGTTTGGATCTATTCCTCTTGCTTAACACCTGCCAAGAGAACGAACTTTGCAACATCAACCTAATAAAGTTGCACTTTCAGACAAGAATTATAAGACAAAAGACAAGCATTATTTACAGACTATATATATATATATAATAAAATTAGTTCAGTGTCGCAATTACCTCGTGTTCAAATTGTTCCAGGCTGTCCACAGAGAGCACCAGTCCATTTTTTGTGGTGCTGTATGCAACCCACTCCAAAACCCACTCGTCTGCTTGCATCCTGTTGCAAATACATTGCTCCACCACTGAGGGATACAAGAGACATGATGGTACACACAGGAACACACTGAAAAGTATAGTCAATGGGAAATGCCAAACAACAATAATACGGCACAACAAAAGGTCTTGGGACGCAACGTAAGCAGCGGAGAAGCAGAAGTAGGCTACTTACTTTTGTCCAAGGCGGAGTCATCTTCGCAAGCAATGCAGAACATTTCGAGTTCTGATTTCAAGCCTTCTGTTGTTACCGATGACATTGTTCTCCGTTCTTAAATGACTTATCTGCGAGGGTGGGGACGGACACCGAACGCAAAGTACAATTCGAGGTGCTGCTAGCACTGGTTCAAGTTTTGGAAATAGACCCTTCTAAATAAATAGTTATATTTATTAGCTCCGAGGGCAGCCGCCATTAGCAGATTTGGTTAACATTCGAGCCGCGACAGCAAGCTTCATTTTGCCGCGAAAATCTGCCGTTGGTCTTCCGCCTTTTCCGGTATTTTTTTTATCTTCTGGGTCGTGAACGCCGCAGTATTGGGCGCATTGTTGGCCTCTGCTGTTCCGGAGTGTACAGCACACGTCCCTCCATCCATTCGCAGCACCGCTTATCCTGTTCAGGGTCGCTGGGGCTTATCTCAGTTGACTCCGGGTTGAAAGGCGCACTACACCCTGAACTGGTCGCCAGTCAGCCGCAACAAATGTTATATAATGTTAATAATAATGTTAATAATATTATTATTAATTATTATTATTATTACGTTGGGGTTATGTGTGAGTGGAAAACATGACAAAAACAAAGGGAAAAACAACAGGTTTTTCTACAAATCCCGTGGTTTAACTGTTGGTGATAATAAAAATGGGGCAATGATCTAGATCAGTGTTTGATTAATATTTACTGAGCCTAGGCATCCATTTTACATTAGAGCAATCTCACAGCACACCACCAAACAAAAATGTCACAAAGAGTATGACTACTTTATTAATAATCTTGTCTCAATTTACTTCAAAATTGACTCGCTCTGTGTTAAATGTGGGCCTGTTTAATTGAACACAAGCTTATATACTCATAGCAGGTCATGACTTATTCTGTTGTATGAATTGCAACAGGTGAACACAGGTATATTGTACCTTCTGACATCTAGTGGAAAAACATAACATTTTTGACATAATTGTCATTTTATTGTCCACGTTTACATGTGGTACAATGTTTAATTTAAAGGGCTTTTTTGCTCAATTTCGATTTGAAGTTTCAAACATTGAAACAAGCTATAAACAAATGGTTCAACATATTTTGGTTCAAGTCCATTTTCAAGAAGCACATAATATAAACTATTCTTTTTAACATTACTTCTGCAGAATTCAACCATGAGCAAACATTTTTTCAGGATCAGATTTCTGCTCTGGTGTCCTCAGCGCTTTCCAGACGTTGGTCTACCTGTAAACCAACAACACATAGTATATACCACATCACATTCATATTGACACAAACTGAACAAGCCTCCTGGGTACCTGAGCAGAGAAGCACCCTTTCCTGGGGACACATCTCCATGATATCACCCTCAGCAAGGCTTCACGGAGAGAGGCCGCCAGTTCATGAGTATTGCTCACCTGCATACACATGAATGGACTGCAGTCATCTAGAAAAGTAAAACAGCTGCAAGGCATTCAAATGTCACCTGCATGCGACTCAGGCAGGCTTGTCTGAAGTTCAAGTTGGTGCTGCAGCTCACAATACTGATGGATGTGCTGAGAATGACCTCAGCAGCCGAAAGCAGCTTCTCTTGGTCCTTTCCACACATACCTTTAGTATTCACACTCTGACAGTTTTGTGTGTGTGTGTGTGTATCGGACTCGCCTTCTTTCTGCGATCTTGAGCCTTCAATGTATTACTTAACTCAGTGTGCAGCGCTCCAGTGACTGCCCGCCTGTTGTTGTTCAGAATGTCCTCGAGGTGGCGCTCAATCAGGGCATCAGCACCTATCATTACATGACAGTGAATCCTGAGACTCAATTTCGCTTCTCCAAATCAAGAAGGATGACTAAAAATCGAGTTGCTATTTGCTCCATCCGTCTCTTACCCATAAATTCAGAAAGCTGTGAGACAAATGGGTCAGTGTGCTGCAAAAAGAGGAAGATCACGAGTTTCTGCTTTACAGGGTGCAACTGTAACCTTTTCTCAGGTTCCTGACAGGTTTTGTGCTCCACAGCATATACAATGCTGCCTTCATGTGAAGGATCTGCAGAGGAAGATCAAACCAAAAGACAAAACCCATAAAAATACCATTGAATAACATTGAATACACTGCGAGTCCACAGCACATTTGCTGAAGGAGCGCTGTCAAGAGCATGATTTAATATTTAAGTTTATTTTGTGGAATGTATTACAGTACTTTAAAATGATGTAAATCACTGGATAGCATCCGTGCTGCAGTGTCAATTACAAAAAAGATGAAACACGAGTGCAACAGTTTCTCTTGAATCAGGCCAAAATACAGTATATTTACATCAGGGTCACTATAATTTATGATTAGTTTATGTTAACAGCTCCAAATGTGACACTTTACTGTAAATGTCATTATGTCAATACTGTTTACAGCTGAGTTTTATCATAGAAGGAGGCTTAATAAAACTGAGTGGTGCATGTTGTCTGGACCCAACATTCAATCGACGTAACCTCCAACGTACATACAACAAAAATGGAAAAAATATTTTTAACAACTGATGAAGACTGCAGTAACAGATAGTTTTAAGTTGAAACCAATGCTACTCAGATTACCCGTCTGAAATAAATTAATTAGCAAAGAGTGCGAATTATAAAGACAAATTAATGAATTATTTTTCACAGTGGCGGGCCGTGCATTTGGTACCAGGGCCTTCAGTGGGGACATACCTGACTTAATTGCACCTCTTAATACCACAACTATCACTTCACCATTATAGAAACCATCACTACTATACAAAAACACTATACTATACTGTAAAACAGCACGCAATCGAGCCTTGCATATCATCTCATCATCATACATAGGAGGGGTGTAAAACTCGTAGCTCAGGGGCCATGTACAGCCTAATTTGATGTCAAAGGGGCCGGACCACTAAAATCACAAAACAACTTCAAATTTCTTGAGAACATTTTGCTTCAGTTTCTCATTAACGTGTGCGAAATAACTGGTCACAGTGATTGTATTTTAAGGCACAAAACTTTAAGTCACAGGTATTTTGAACTGAAAAACAGTATTGCACTTTATAATAAAAAAAACCTATGAAGACCTAGGAATTATTTCCATTCTATTTCCTACATGAGTCAGTGACATGTATGTGGGTTATAATTCCACGAGTCTGAGGACAAATTACAACACAAACTGCAGTCTCTCTCAAACCTGGAAGTAATTTTATGCAGTACAACAGGAAGACTGAGCTTGTTAAAATAGGAAACAGGAGGAACAGGGATGATAGGGAACAGATCTTTTGTTCAGCTAAGAAAAAGAGAACATTCCAAAGAAGAGTTGACTGTGTTTTTTGCCACGTTGTTCCTACTAAAACCTAAGCAGAGTGAATGAATATCAGCCATTTTGTCTCTTTTTGCACAGATTACTGACTGACATGAGAGAGACTAAATAAACTCTTCTCACTGTTGTCACAGAGAAGGAGAGAGCATGTATGTAACATCTTCTTCCCATGTGCTTGCAACTCGCTCTGTTAAGTTTTATTTAGGTGCATTAAAATACCAGGCATGCATTTTATTAAGGCTTTAACAAGCCCAGTCACGCTAGCTTTGTGCTCACACCCACTCTTTCGTAAACACAAGCTCTATAACTGTTTATCTTAGACATCATGTCTTAAAAAGTAACTGTTTCAGAACATTTCTTTAAGATTTAGGTGTGTTATGGAACTCATGCACAATGTATCTTGACTGTCTGTGTGTGTTGTTCCATGTGAAATTTGCCACAAACCAATGTAGGAGGGGCAGTGGAGGATTCGCTGCCCAAATTCCTGGAAGTCCAGATGAGCGACGAGGCTTTGGAAGAAGGCGAAGGGGAATGTCATTGGAACATGAGATGGGGGGTAAGTCAACACCTAGCCACAAGTTAAGGAACTCAATGTGTGCCATGTGTAGGATTTGTGTGAGATGATGTGACCAGTGAGTTGGCTCAGCAGTAGCTCATCTGTAAATACTTTAAAAAGTTGCTGGAGAGATGCTAGTCTGCTTCCTGACAACAGTCAAGGTGCTCATGAGCAAAGCAGTGGACCCCTATCTCAAGAGGTGCATGCGTGTGATCTGCTCCTCTGTGTGGTGTACAACAAAACAATATACGGCAAAGTGTGAGTTGAATTTCGCCTTGAGGTATTGTAATAAGTACGATAAGTACACAATATAAACATTTACAAATTAAAGGATACTTCTACATGCGTAAGAAGTGTTTCCAGATTGGGGTATTGCAGCACACAAGGTGACAGGAGAGCCACAAGCTGCATGTTGAGTTCGCCGTACAGGCCGTTGTCCATGGTCGCAGGTGGGATGCTAAGAGGCAATACGCTGCCCAGGACAGGGTGGCCTCCGGGACACCAGCTTCCTTTTTTCACCAACTCGTTGCCGCTTCAAACCCAAAGGGATGGAAAGAGAGGTTTAATAAACATTGAATGGCTTTAGTTCATGAAAGCATAATATTTTCAGACTCTTACATTGTTTTGTTAGTTAAAGACTATAATAAAGCTGCATCAAAAACTCTGGCATACTTATAATGATTCTCAGTTTTGATTGACACATCTTATTTAGTTGCAGTACACAAGAGGTGCAACAAAGCTCTTAGTATGATCCAGTGCAGTTCTACACCGCTGAAAACTACAATCACAATAATAAATGTGATTAAATAAATATCTCTCTGGGAGTGTCAATCAAAACAGAGGATTCTTATATTTGTAAAGGCAGTATTTGTTCTGAAAGAAGTTGACATGGACTGGATTGTCCACTACTGACAGGGAACTGCAAGTGACATCCAACATCAGTGACGGTTCCATTGCCAGTGTAAGCCTCTTTGTGAAGTTCGCTCTGCAAGAATACAACATTATTTTATTATCACAGTGACGAATGTTTTTTAAACCTGGTTATTTAAATGCAAAATGCACATAGTTGGTCTCTGGTATTTGATGAGCATTGACCTTTTGGATTGAAGTTATGGTCAACGTCAAAATGTGCTGAAAACAATGGAAATTGTACCACTCCAATGAAGACAACTAGATAAAATGTTGATCATAAAATAAGTTGAATTTAATTCATGTTTAAATTTTGTTGTACTTACCTGATTATACAGTAAATATAACTATTTATTTAGGGATAGTTAGTTAGGATACCCCAAAAACTACCCTTTTCGGTACCGCTTTTCCTCAATAGGGTGGCAGGCGTGCTGGAGCTAATCGCAGCTGTCTCTGGACAAGAGATAGGGAACACCCTGAACTGGTCGCCAGACAATCGCAGGGCACATATAGACAAACAACCATTCGCACCTACAGGCAATTTAGAGTTTTCGATTAACCTACCATGCATGTTTTTAGGATGTGGGAGGAAACCGAAGTACGCGAAGAAAACCCATGGAGGCATGGGGAGAGCATGCAAACTCCACACAGGCGAGGCTGGATTTGAACCCGGGTCCTCAGAACTGTGAGGCAGATGTGCTAATTTTAAACAATTTCCGCAATGGTGGCACGGTGGGATGTGGCCTTAATATTTTGGTGTCCATGGATAGCACTGCAAGCATATCTAGGATTGTCTTTTTTTAAAAGTTCCATATTTTGGCTATTTATACCTCCATAGAGTGACTCTCTAACATAGAATTCGTATAAAAGTGTCAATTTCATTTAAAAAAACAGCTTGGTTTTGTCATACCAGTGTCCAGAAAAGGCCCCTGTGACAGCTACTTCTGTTTGACCCAGTTTTGTATCTGCTTTGTCTATATTTGGCTAAGACCGCCACCTTTCCTCTGATTGGTTGCCTCCGTGTAGAAGACCCACTTGTGAGAGCACACATTTGTAATGTTGACAGCGTTGGCTCGTAGCGGAGGGGTAGGCGGAGACCTTCACTAGTGACGTAGATAAGCTTGAGAAATTCAAATGACCTGATTTCAGGCCTCTTGGCAGAAAAACTTCTGGGACTCAGGAATTCATGGACGATTTTAATTCATGTCTCACGTTTACTGAAGCTCCATAGTGCCAATATTACATCCCAAATACGAGAAAGTCTTGGTCTGGTAAAATATTGCACATTTAAATAATCAAAGGCAGCATAGTTTTGCTAAATTTCACAGTGACAAGTATTGTACATACAAAATTCTACTTGCAGTGTACTTATACATAAATAATACAAACCTAAATTCTTCCAGGATGGTCTGCTGAGGGAATTTGCATCGCAGGTGCACGCTAGTCTATGAAAAAAAAAAGTTAACATTTTCTCTTTCCACTTCTGTTGTGGAAATAAGTCTGTGCAGAACCATGCCTACCGCTGCATTGGCCAGACTAAATATGCTCAGGAAAGCTTTGATACGGGCAGGCCACTCTGGACTGAGGCATCGTAAATCCTTTACCTGTGCACCATAATGAGACAAACAGACAAAAGCTATTAATTTGTACAAGATACGAACAAAGTGTTGTTGTTTTTTTTTTAGACCTGAAAGGATAGCAGTAGTTTCAGGGAGCCGTGCATGTCGGTAAAAGCATGCAGCTCCTCTGGGTCGGGCTCAGGAATTGTTCCAGTGCAGGAAAACTTCACATCTGTGAGCACTAAAGCAAAAGAAAAAAAATTCTGTACCAAAGGTGACATAATGTCAGTGTTTGGTGAGCTATATGCATGAGTGGACATACCATTTTGGAGTGTTTCTGGTTGGATTCTTCTCCACTTGGAACCCGCAGCTGCAACTGCCCAACATATAAAGGACATACTTTTCAGCCTTTGTTTAGGTTTCCCCTATCAAGAACAGAATTCCAAACAACTCCAGGCTACAGGCTATGTTGCTGTTTTTTAAGTGAGGAAATCAAAAGTTAATTAGTCTCGAAAATCTTCTCTACTCACTGGACAGACTTTAAGTGGCTGAAACAACCATACAAATATGCAATATTGTGTCAGTATTCATGCATCCATCCATCCATCCATTTTCTGAGCCGCTTCTCCTCACTAGGGTCACGGGTGTGCTGGAGCCTACCCAGCTATCATCGGGCAGGAGGCGGGGTACACCCTGAACTGGTTGCCAGCCAATCGCAGGGCACAAAGAAACAAACAACCGTTTGCACTCACATTCACACCTACGGGCAATTTAGAGTCTCCAATTAATGCATGTTTTTTGGGATTTGTTTTTTTGTTTGTTTCTATGTGCCCTGCGATTGGCTGGCAACCAGTTCAGGGTGTACCCCGCCTCCTGCCTGATGACAGCTGGGATAGGCTCCAGCACGCCCGCGACCCTAGTGAGGAGAAGCGGCTCAGAAAATGGATGGATGGATAATAAAATTAAAAAAACATACTCCCTGGGGGAAAGAAAGACAGTCTATTTCAGTGATTCTCAACTGGTGGGCCGGGACATAAAAGTGAGTCACAGACTAATTTTGAGTGGGTCGCGGACAGCTAATAAATTAAATTAGAGTTGTATTCTGATTCACTCAGTACACTACAGAGGCATACCAAGTTCCCACATGGAACATATTAGGTAAATGACAGGAACTGTTACTCAGTTGTGCTCTAGTCACTAGTGTACTCCATAAACAAATACAGTACAGCTCAGGCTAAGGCTAGCGGTCATCATGGCTGACAATATGCTATTGGTGGTATGATAAACTCATTTGAAATGGTGTTAAAAAATACAATACACTGTACCTGTGTTTTCAGAGGCTATTAATAAATTAAACAATTTATTTTTTATTCTAAAATTCTACAAAAGTGGGTTGCAACTTTGCAACATTAGAAAATGCTGAACCCAGTGTGACAACTGCATTTACAATAAAGACAAAATCATTCTATATTGCTAGCCATGTTCCTCTACCCATCTGTAAAATACAATATGCTTTTGGCGGTACGTCAAACGTATTTGAAACTGCATTTAAAAATATACCGTATTGTACATGTTTTTAGAGGTTACAGTGGGTCCGTAATGTATTCAGACCCCCTTACATTTTTCACTCTGTTATATTGCAGCAGTTTGCTAAAATATTTTTTTACCCTCAATGTACACACAGCACCCCAGATTGACAGGAAAAAAAAATTTGAATTCTTGAAATTTTTGCAGATTTAAAAAAAAAAAAAAGAAGACTGAAATATCACAGCCATAGGTATTCAGACCCTTTGCTCAGTATTTAGTAGAAGCACCGTTTGAGCTAATACAGCCATGAGTCTTTTGGGGAATGATGCAACAAGTTTTTCACACCTGGATTTGGGGGATCTTTTGCCTTTCGTCCTTGCAGAACCTTTCCAGTCCTGTCCGGTTGGATGGTGAACATTGGTGGACAGCCATTTTCAGGTCTCTCCAGAGATGCTCAATTGGTTTTCAGTCAGGACTCTGACTGGGCCATTCAAGAACAGTCACAGAGTTTTTCTGAAGCCACTCCTTCGTTATTTTATTTTATTTCATTGTCTTGTTGGAAGGTGAACTTTCAGCCCAGTCCTAGGTCCTGAGCACTCTGGAGAATTTTTCATCCAGGATATCACTGTACTTGGCCGCATTCATCTTTCCTTCGATTTCAACCAGTCGTCCTGTCCCTGGAGCTGAAGAACATCCCCACAACATGATTGTGCCACCACCATGCTTCACTGTTGGGACTGTATTGGACAGGTGATGAGCAGTGCCTGGTTTTCTCCACACATACCACTTAGAATTAAGGACAAAAAGTTTTATCTTGGTCTCATCAGACCAAAGAAACCTATTTCTCACCATCTTAGAGTCCTTCAGGTGTTTTTTTTTAGCAAACTCCATGTGGGTTTTCATGTGTCTTGCACTGAGGAGAGGCTGCCGCCGGTTCACTCTGCCATAAACTGGTGGAGGGCTGCAGTGATAGTTGACTTTCTAGAACTTTCTCCTATCTCCCGACTGCATCTCTGGAGCTCAGCCACAGTGATCTTTGGGTTCTTCTTTACCTCTCTCACCAAGGCGCTTCTCCCCCGATTGCTCAGTTAGGCCCGACGGCCAGCTCTAGGAAGGGTTCTGGTCGTCCCAAACGTCAATTTAAGGATTATGGAGGCCACTGTGCTCTTAGGAAACTTTAGTGCAGAATAATGTTTTTTGTAACCTTGGCCAAATCTGTGCCTTGCCACAATTCTGTCTCTGAGCTCTTCAAGCAGTTCCTTTGACCTCATGACTCTCATTTGCTCTGACATGCACCGTGAGCTGTAAGGTCTTATATAGACAGGTGTGTGGCTTTACTAATCAAGTCCAATCAGTATAATCAAACACAGCTAGACTCCAATGAAGGTGTAGAACCATGTTAAGGATGATCAGAAGAAATGGACAGCACCCAAGTTAAATATATGAGTGTCACAGCAAAGGGTCTGAATACTTAGGGCTGTGTGATATTTCAGTTTTTCTTTTTTAATAAATCTGCAAATATTTCAACAATTCTGTTTTTTTCTGTCAATATGGGGTGGTGTGTCTACATTAATGAGGGGGGAAATATGAACTTAAATGATTTTAGCAAATGGCTGCAATATAACAAAAAGTGAAAAATTTAAGGGGATCTGAATACTTTCCGTACCTACTGTATTTTAAACAAACAATAAAAAAAAAAAGCTTTGTTGCGCTTAACAAAAGGTGTAACAACAGGAAAATGCAGGTTCCAAGGTGAGACCAGTTGAGAACCACTGGACCATTTAATTTACCTTACTAAATTATCAATGAAAAGGAATCATGAATGTAATAATGAGAATAATTTGATGATGTATTGCATATAAAATAAGTAACAAGTACATCAAACTGCTGATGTTATTTATTCATTAATGTAACAGAATACTAACCATTGAATTGTAGATGTAGCTTCAGATATTTGTGCCAAGGCTCTCTCTCATTGGGAGCACAAAGCATTAACTCTAGTCACTGTTAGCTTTAGCTAAAATGGCTAAATAGTTTAATACAACTTACCAGTGCAGTTTGCGGCTCCTGGTTCAGCCCAGAGTAGAACCAAAAGTCCTCCTTGACAGGGACCTTTCTTTCCCAAAAGTATAAATAGCTGCAGCGCCTAAGGGTCAATGAAAACTACTAGATTACTACTAGCATAGCATGCTATATGTTGCTATGCTAATCATTGTAGAATATGCATATTTATTTAAACATTAAGGACAGCTCTTCACAATACCAATGTAAATGATAACTCACATTTTAAATTGTTTCTGGTATGGGGAAAAAAAACAGTTACTTGTTTTATCACAAAAGTTACCTGTTTTATTTGTTCCAGCATCTTGAGTATATCTGTGTCAGACTGCCACAGGTGATATTAACCATCATTTGATAATGTCATAATCTTTCAGATTATTTTTGAAATAACAGAGTATATCTTTCTGACAATTGCTTTCAAACATTAAAAATGCTTTTAGTGAGAGTACATTTTCAACAAATATACATTTTCGTTATCAGTGGAGCTCAATGTTATGTCATTGTGCACAAGATAACACTTTAATAATGATTATTACTTAAAAGAAAAAGTAGATCAAATTTCTACATTAGTATTTTTTTTTACATTACTGTAAAATTGTACTTAAGTATAAAATTGTCATGGAATTTAGCAACATAATACAATTAGAAACTGTTTTGGGGGGAAAAAGGTTTTTGCTCGTTAACCATATATTTTAAAAATTCTAAATATTTATTGTTTATAATAGAGGACTAACACGGGAAAAACTACAAACAATGATTGGATCTCTCTCTGCCTTTTTCCGGTCCTTGTTATTCTTAATTGTAGACTGTTTACATGAATGACTCGACAATGATGACCAAATCCAACACAGAAAGTATCACTTGTAATTGCTTTAATGAAAACATACCAGGATACAAACGAAACAAAACTATATGGCCCCCCTTGGTATTTTACACCATGTTCTCGTACAATACAAGTCATTGTCCAGCTTTCTCAGACCACTCCTTGTATCCGCCGGTGTAATTACGCGCACTGAAACAAGAACACACAAGCAGTGATAATTCTATGAGTAATAAATGTATCAGTACATGCCAAGGAACAAGAGTAAATCGAATATGTCAACACCCAAAGCTCATATCACTGTACTTCATCAAGTACTTTGAAGCAAAATAATTCACTTACTTTGCGTAGCCAAGCTGCTTTGCTTTGGTTGTGGCCGTTGCCCCTCGCTTGCCCAGGTGGCAGTGAAAGACGAGCGCTGAGCAATCCAACGTTGGCTTGGTGACCCCGTATTTTGCCTTGAACGCTTCTGGTTCCAATCCAAAGGCATCTTCTACAGCATCAACTGAGTTATTGAAGTGAAATTAAATGGAAATAATTCAATGTGATATCATCATGTAAGAAAAACAAGTGGACTTGCAAAACAGCATTCCAGGCTGAGGAGCACACATATTTTGGACTACCGTGTTTACAAGTAAAAGATGCAAAAGGAGGTAACCTGGGATATGAAGAGATCTGGGTATACGTCCCTCATCCACTTCCTCCTGAGTACGGACATCGACAAGAAGTAGCTTTTTGTCTTTTTCCAAAAGTGTTTTCAGATCCTCATACGATATATCCATAGTGGCTATAAAGCACAAAGAAATATAATACAATTCATGTTGAACACTCAACAAATGTCTGCATTTTCTTTTAGGCCAGACCCCAGATGATAGGACACAATCACTGAGTGACAAGCAATTGTTGCATAACTTGAGTAACTGGATTCAAAACCTAATCACAAACATGGAGAATTACTTTGTGTTTCAACAGTTGTGTATATATTAAAAGAGTATATGTGTGTTTGCATTAATCTATGGAGACATTTGAAGATTGAGTGACTGGTAGAGATAAGAGACTTCGATTCTCACATTTAGTAATGTATTCATGTAGACACGCTGATTTATAACAGCTCAAATTTTACACTTTGAAAGTGAGTGCTGACGTTAAGCATTCTTCTCTTTGTCTGTAGAACTCCTAAACGCATGCCATGACCAATAGCGCCCCCTGGATAGCCTGCTGGGTACGTCCTGGTCTGAGATTTTTTGGGTCTCACTTTTTGTCACAACACCGGTATGTAATTGAATTGGCTTCCACTCTGGTGTTTTTCGTGATATGGGACCATTCGCCGTGTCGTCACCAAATGGTCACGTGGCGTCTTGGTTGGCAGAAAGCCTATGGAAGTCAATAGCCGACCACAAGTTACCGGGTTATTCACGCTTCTTTCCGTTAATTAATGAATGGTAGTGTCGTGTTACATTATGAACTGTACATACAGATTGTCAACGAAGGATTCTTAGAGCTTTTACGGCATCCCAAACACACATGAAGCTCATTCAAAGCTTGCGTGCAGCCACAGTACGTGACACAAGTGGAACTATACTGTCCGACCATGTTTGCTTTCGGCCCTTTATATAGTAATGGTAAGACACTTCACTTTGTAAAAACGTTTTTTGCAATATAATATAATTATATTAGATATATTGTTCATTTTAAATGAGATTTGGCACAAACAAACAAAATATAAATCTCACATTAGGTAATAATGTCTCACACATATACTTGAACACTCTGTTACTTTTGGTGATATTTTACCTCTTAAGTAGGCCTACCATCGTATACAAATCACTAGACTACACCGATTTTATCGGGCTGATCGGTATCGGCCGATATTTAGCATTTTATACTAATCGGCTTTAATGCCATAATTCGCCGATCCGCAAAAGATCGTCATCGCGTGCACAGTATATTTTAATCCAAAAGCTAGTTTGTTTATAGCCTTGTCGCGTGTCTTTTGACGTAGTACTGTAAATATCAGACGGCCAATGAAGTTATCTGGGAAGAAAAAGCAACACGTAATGCCCGGGCGGATCAGACTACAAGACAAATTTGCTCTTTCACGATTGCACTGTCAGACTACTGCAATAAAATCTTGTATTCCGATACCACCGCATCCAGTTTTTTACGATCATTGGGCTTTCTTGTCAACTCAAATGCGACCGGATTCACTCATTACTGTGGCGACGACAACAACAAGCGTGGCGCATGCCGACGGTATTATAAGGACAAAATGGGGAAAAACTTGTGTTGCTGCTCACCAGTGCTCAGGACAGGCGAGGACGTTTGTTTAAGGCTTGCTTGAGGTATGTCCACGTACTTTTAATACGATACGGCTCACAAGCAGGCAATAAAATTTTATGTAGCCTAGCAAACTACTGTTAGCACGAACGGTTCGACGTAAACATGCCACCGTTCTGTCGAATCATGCTCTAAAGTTTTGGTGTGGGTGAAGTAATTTAATTACAGTAAGTTAGCACCCATTATTTCTGTCATGTAACGTTGGTTTGACCTGACTGATTAGAATCACGATCTGACTACAGCAGTGATTTCCAACCTTTATGGAGCAAAGGAACATATTTTACAATTGAAAAATGTCACAAAAAGTGTATACATTAATTACTGTATCTACTTCCTGCCATCTAATAGGAGACCATTCATTTGTTCTGTCTGTCACTATGCCTCACTGGTATAAATAGAGGAACAAAGATACATTATTTATTGTAGATATATATTTTTGAGCAATTGAGTACACAAGTATATACAGTAAATGAACAGTTCATTCCTCCATCTTGTGATCGAATATGCAAATACACGTCACGTATGGAGATGTTTTGCCGTCTTTACATTTTCCAATCAACAACTGAATGATTTAAACTTACTTCGATGCGTCAAGAGACTTGTAGACTTTCATGAAATCTTTTGTGTAGACCTTCATTCAAACTTGTCGAACAAATCTATCCCCTCAGTCAGCCCAGGTGGACAGATTTGGGACACATTTGTGCCTTACTTCATGAAGGCAAATCCTGGCTGCCACTGTTGTACAGAAGCTTTGCTACACAGCTTTGCTTGGCATCAGCTGGCCCAAACCTGCATGCTGCTATAAAAAGCCAGGAAAACAAGGTTCCTTAGCTAAAATTATATGGAGGTGAATGGGACTTCTACCAACCAATGTTAATGCTCATGCCCCATAATTACATCACGATGACATTTCACGAACGCTCCCGTAGGCATGGCAATGTTAACGTTTGATAAAGTTGTGTGTGTACTGTGTTAGTTTTGGTTGCTTCTTGGAGATTTCAAGCTTCCGGGTTTGGTCTAACTTGCTAACTAGAGTACAAGGGGCAAGTTAGCAAGTTTTGCTACTTTGCCGAGTCACTGCTTGTCCTTTCAAGTGACAGATGAATAAATGTCGCGTCTGTATAAGGATAGCGTCATATCCCACACCTTTTAACACGCATTTTAGACGGCTGGTGTAATGTTTTTATTTTGTTTTTAATGCGAAGTCGACACGGTTGTGTCTAAACTGAAAGGAAACTGAAAAGGACGTTTTACTAAATTATTAAAACTCAAATGCAAAACTAAAAACTACTCATGACTAAAATCACGGTAGATAAAGAAAGTAGTCGGACTATTCACTCACCTCAATCTGCCCTTCTCGTTTCCAAAATGTCTCGTACACTTCTCAATGAATGGACCATAAACTGTACCTTCTTCCTGATGTTGTTTCGTGACAAACCATTGATATAAATTCCGAGAGAAGGCGGGACTTATATTCCTCTCAACCAATAATATCAACGTTTTATTGTACCTTGTTCAGTGAATAAAAATAAATACCACAGTTTTAAAATGTAATAGTAATATTAAAATGCGATTCAGCTTTATAAAGAGCATGTTTTTACTAGGTAGTTTATCAGATTGGTCATAGGAAACCTTCACAACTTCTGATGCTTAATACAGTCTTAAAAAACAACAAACACGTAAAGGTACAGTATAGTGTTCTATATCAATAATGTTTATCTGTCTCATTCTATTATCTATCTGGATGCATGTCACACCCAGTAATACCAAAGCCAAGAAAATAAAACTTAATTATCCCATTAAAACAAAACTTAAGTTACTTATTTTTTTCCACACACACACAATTATTTTATTGCCAAACGTTTTTGTCATTACCCCAAAATAATATTAACAAAGAAAAATGCACTAGAAATCCACTTGAGTCAATTGCCAGCAAAAACAGGTAGTTCTAGTCCTGAAATGTAACATTGTATGGTATTAAAAAAACAACAACATTTAACTTCTATATTTACACATTTCCTGATATGGGATATAATCCTCTCTTGGACCAATTCCTAATAAGTGCCTGCCATAAAGTGTCCTCTCTGGATTATAATGTCCCTTCTGTGCTGTATGACGGGTTCCCAAGTCCGTCAGATGAGTCTCTCTTTGCATTTCTGTTCTTATAACATCTCCAAAAGATCACAGCTGAGATGAGGAGCAAGAGGACAATCCCTCCTCCAATAATACCTGCCAACACGTCATAGTCTGATGATGAGGGAGGGTCATATCGTGTGCAGGAAAACTCTGTGGGCGTGCTGTGTCCTGCTTTGTTAACTGCCTCCACACACACCTTGGTTCCAACTTCCAGAAACCCCACCAAGCCTTGTCGGAAAGCTTCTTCAAACTCTATAGCTTTTCTGTCTTGTCCTTCCACCAGCACTCTGTACTGAGTCACCACAGAGTTTGGAGCACACCACTTGACTTCAACTTTCCCCCTGTTATCTCCACCATGGATTGGCATCAGTGCATGTAAGCGTGGTGCATGAGGAGGCTGGTCAGCCCCACTGATGCCAGGGCAGAGGCATCCAGTCTCTGCCAACAGCTTCGCACAGGGCACCTGATTCTCCAAACAAGGGTTAAACTTGCACAGTTCCCGTTGAAGGAACTGCGTCCTTGTGGTGGCGAGTACTTCTGGAGGACGTTTGCTGGCGTGGTCATCATCCTCGTCATATTCCTCATCATAATCTGCACCTAAACCAGTAATAAATGTGAACCTCGGACGAGTGATGGGAGGTGAAGTAGAAGCTGCGTCGGTGACGAGGTGGGAGTGAAAGAGAGGCCAGGCACTCAGAAAAAGGAGAAGCACAGTTGGGTTCCTACGCAGTAATGTCATGTCTGTGGACAGACATCACAAGGGTGATGACCAGAACAATATAATAACCGTAACCTACAGTGACCAATACGAACGTCATAACCACAGGCATCTGTCATATTGTTAGCCCAATAATATAACTGCCTATGTCATTTTTTAACGTGTGGTTACAATCATAGTAATTATAAATAGATAAATACCAATATGCTTACTAAAACTGATGTGTCTTCTTTTATGTCTACGTGTAGATTCGCTGTCAACCAGGTCATGGTAATCCGCAAAGGTTATATCGAGGCAATCGGACTCTTCTTGTTTGTCGAATTTCTTTTATTGTAGTCACATTAGACAGTACGGATGTATCTAATTTAAAGTGTGTCTCCTTTAAAAATGATCCGAAGAGAAAAAAAAGAAACATTGCGAATAATGCCTCAAACTCAGTATGAACGTTGTTATAATCAGTGTAAAAAAAAACTTGATAGAGATCAACATGCAATTTTTACCCACGACAAATAAGGGAAAATCTTAACAAAAGTAAAAGTGGTTTCTATTCACCTAACTATATATTTTTTTGTATTTTAGTCACATATAACATTGCAGGTGTACCAAATGTAAAGTGTGTTCATTTTGAAAGTGATGCAAAGAGAAAGAAAATAAACATCATTAAGAATAATGCCTTAAACACAATATAAACAATGAAAATCATCATGTTTTCCCTTTTAAAAGCTTGTTGGTAATACCACGTTCCCTTAGTATATATGTTTGTGTTAACCAAAAACTGGAAATGTGGAAAATGTGTTTTGATTTTACTAGAACATTTGCACTAGGACAAAAAGTCCCAAGCTTTACAAAAGACAATGTACTACTGGAATCTTACCAAATGAGTGCACTGACTAGCTCAATGGTTTCCGTGGGAACTTAGCTTGAATCCAAGTGTAAAATACTGTTTCAGTTGATTGGTTTGTTTGAATGCCAACACGGAATACGCAATCGCCAAGAATTAATTGTTTTGTATTTAGGACACAGAAAAAGGAAATTGTTTTACTGTACCTGTTTGATATTGATGAATATTTCAAGTGCCTTTCTCAGTTGTTCCTCGTGAGTGAGCCTGCCGTTTTGTGTTCTCAATGTGAGTTTGTAAAAAACTTTCCTTCTCCTCTTCCACCACCACCTCCTCCTCCTCGACATCCCCTCTTTTTCTCCCTTTGGTGCCTCTCCCTCCCCCTTCTCTATTTCACATGCTGCCTCTGCTATTTTTTTTTTCACCAATCTGACTTTCTCACACAGTGCTTCAAGCTACAACAACACTTTTATATGTCTTGAGTGGAATTTATATGAGCATGTGTTTTTACGGAATGGGGTGTATATTGTTACCATCAGCTTGTGCAACCTTCAGCATACTAATTGTTTTGCTGCATGAATGAGGCTGTTACTTGTGTGTGTTGTGTTTTTGCAGCTGCTTTTCATTATTTAAGCTAAAATCGGTGTTAAAAACACCCGGAATGCTATGCAGGTGTTCCAGGTCAGCATCACTGTGTGCTTTTGAGAGTAGGGGGTGAGGAATGCATGCATGTTTATTTTCTAATCGTCTCCATCCAGCTCTTGAGGCCCCTATTGTGACTGAAGTGGAACAGTTTTGGGGTAAAACTGGCAAGTACTTCATCCTGAGTTTGTCTTCTTCGATAACAAATTCCTTGATTTACATTGTTTTTCTTGAAATACATTATTTTATTTTGGAATAATTCTTAACAGTCATGTAAAAACAAACTAAATCAACAAAGTGAGATCGTGTGAATGTGAATTTTCCTGCCTTAATCTAATCATGTTCAAATGAAGGGAAGCCTATTTGAAAACAGCAAATGAAGTATTGATAGATTATTGAAAAGATGAAAAGAACTGCAGCCAAATAAAACTACTGCGAATTGACTTGAACAGTTTTACTGTTTGCACATTACACAGGACACCAAAAAAAGGGGCTGTTTAGAAATCCACACATGTGCATGCATGGCTATAGTGGCCAGATGTATCAGATCAGAGATAATTTGTGCGAGTGTGTAAAATGTCAGCTATACCCACAAAGACTGAGCATGAACAGATGGAAAACATTTTTGGGTGAAACAAACCACACAAAATGGTTTTAGAAACATACAATCTTTATAGTGAGTCTGAAGTTGTGTTTTGCAATTAATAATTCACACGACATTCAGTGTTGCTTATGTTTGTTGCGTGTTGCTTATGATTCACTGAAGGTCTGGTAGTGCAGGGAGAGAAAAAGTCACATATTCTTTATTAGTTATTGGAAAGGACAAAAGGTCACAGTTTTACAATTAGAGCCAAACCTTTTTTGTGAAAACAAAGAAGAGTCTCTTTCATAATTCTGTATGTCTTCAGGTATTTTGACTCAATGATAACATCCATCTCCTCCAGCCCCCATGGGCCATTTTGTCCACAGATGCGGCACCTGATAAGTTTGACAAACCTGTAACTGGATGGTACACGTTGCTGTGGCTTATCAGACTTTGACTCATTTCAGTCTTCTTTTCTGAACACTCTATCACCAGCAATTTGTAAGTCTTTATTCTTAAGAATGTTTTTAAATGTTCTTACCATAAACATTCAGCTAAATCATTTTTGGTTTCTTTTACTCTGTACATCTCTCCGTGTTTCCTATTAAGAGGATATAATGTATGTACATTTAGGGATGTTTGAATGTACTGTTGCTGTTGATAAATGTGTCTGTTGTCAATAAAGCTATGACTATACTTTGAGGAAGCGCTAGATGTGAAAAAGACACGTCAAACACGATGACAGACTCATGACACTTGAATGAGTGAGCTTAAACACTTGCACGGTGACACACGGTGAGGTTCATGGCTGGAGAGGCACTGATAGACAAGGGCGTACAAAATCCTCTCGGACCGTCTGCACCCCGGTCACCAGCTCTTCCAGCTCCTTCCCTCAGGTAGGCGCTACCGATCAACGCAAACTAGAACTAGTAGACATTCCAACAGCTTCTTCCCTCTTGCGATCAACTTCTTAAACACCTAACCTATAATTCCATTACAACAAGCTGGAAATTGTTTGACTTGAGTTCGTTGTCACATTTCTGTGGGGCCAATTATGTATGACTCGTGCACTCACTGTAGTTGTCTCGCCATGCTGCACTATTTGCATATACCGGCCACTCATGCCAGAGTAGCATCTGCTCCATTTGCACACCGATTGAGGAGTATCTGTAACATTTGCACAACCAACATTGTCCCAGATGATCGCACTACTCGTCACTTTAAACCGCATACACTCCTTGAAGTCTCAACGCCCTTTCCACAATGGTCATTGCACCGGACTATTGCAATATTAGTCATTCGAACTGCTCTAAGTGCTAGAGGACTCTGCATCTTTTTGCACAATTGTTTTTTGTCAATGTCTTTATGTCCCCAAAGTGTTCTGTAAATTGACTGTCTGTTGTACTAGAGCGGCTCCAACTACCAGAGACAAATTCCTTGTGTGTTTTGGACATACTTGGCAAATAAAGGTGATTCTGATTCTGATAATCATTACTTAATTCAAACTGATAAAAAAAAAAATGCATTACACATAAAGAGCGCTGCATTTACAGTGGTTCATATACACACACACACACACACACACACACACACACACATATACAGTATAAGACCCTTTCTTTCCAAAGTGTCATGAAGTTCTAACCAGGACACGAAGACAAGGAACGCAAACCAAAAAGGCTGGTTCTCAGTCCTGACTCTCAAATGATTGCGCTTGACAAAATATAGAAAGTTTATGTTTTTCTCTTACATCCATCTAATGTTGTTCATGTACACTATAAACGTCAAACTCAGGCATGGGGGCCAAATCTGGCCCGCGATGTGGTTATATTTGGCCCGCGAGATCATATCAAATGTGTATTAAAGCTGGCCCGCCATATAGCGCATGCAACACCATTGCTACAAATCCTAGAATAAGTTGCTAGTGTGTTGGCAGGTCAGTCGAGACTGGCAAGAGCCCCCTCCTTTTCTGTTGAGGTCATTAGCAACCTTGCTAACAGTCTCCTTGGGTAAATTTACACCTCCCCTCCCCAAAAATGGCCAAACAAAAGCTGGAAAACAGGAGCGTTTAAGACAGGTGGGAGGGAGATTATGTTTGACCTGTTTGTCTTGTGTGCGGAATTGTGGCTGTGCCAAAAGTATATAACGTAGCTTGAATGTTTTCTTTATGTACTTTTTCAACTCCGAGGTGGAAACTATTAATAGTTTAAAGGTTGGATTTTTATTGAAGGAAATTCTTATTTTTTGGGTTGTTTTGTTATTGGCCTTTGAAAAACTATTTCCATAAAAAAGAAACTTGAAAGGCTAGAAAGATAAAGACAGAATAATTTATTTTATCTATTTAAATAAACCAATAGCACTGATGTCTTTTATTGCAAATTTGATTTCTCATGTGTTTATTATGTTAAAATTTGCTTATTCCAGATTCAGTGTTGTTTGTTTTCATATCGTAAGGTTTTAACATAACATACAGTATCTGTACAGAAGGCATTTTTCAATAAATATTGAGGTAGGCCTGCGACATGAGAAGAAAAATATGTCTTTCATTGTATTTTGTTTTGATCTTTGAACTGTTAAAAGTGATTGTTTTTTTCCGTATGTAGTTTTCTGACTGCAGTGTCTGATGGTACTAAATTGACACACCCATCGGAAAATGTCTCACCTGTTCATTGAGCTAACAGACACCTACAAATATGATGCTCATTGGCACAACTCTGGTGAGTGACATATAGTACGTGGCCATTGCTAAAACAATCCATGTAATGGTAGTCTAAGACTTTTATAAAGGTCTGTAATCTACGGATAAGGATCTTATCTCTTGCAAAAAAAGAAAGAGTGTAACAAGTATTTTAATCATTTACAACATGGATTGAAGGAGGGAATTATATATATATATATATATATATATATATATATATATACATATATACATATATATATATATATATATATATTTTGTCTCTTAATGCTTTGATATGTTTCCCATGATGAGATTTTACACATTTTCGCAGTACCACACTTTGTTCTGGAATAATCAGGGTCATTGGATGGTTGGTCATTCCAGGATGAAAACTGACTCACCTCTCAAATTGCGCGATACAGATAGATAATCTAGATTCCATCGCCAATCTGGTTGTTTAGTCTTCAGTGATTTGGTGACGTTATGTCCCCTGTTCAAGTAAAAATGTCACTACTCTTCAGAGAAATTCTCAAAGTCAAAAGAGAGAGCATTTATTATGTATCATTTGATTATGCTGCCAGTGGACAACCCAGCATGTTGATGTTTTGTACAAACTGTGGCGTTATAAGGCCCTTGAGGAATAAATGAACCCAGAGTGAGTCATGCTACTGCAACTAAAAAACAGCTTGCTCATGCAAAATTCCACTCCCACCAGTGCAGCATGTTTAAGCATGCTGCACAAACTGTGCCATCCTAACCATTGCGCGATTGTAGGTGGTGTCACAACTTCACCACGTACTCCTGGAAAATGATTCTATTTCTCAGTGCAGTGAATGTCGACATTTAAGTCTAAAGGTTTTGTTGGGAACAATATTGCAATCAGTTAAATCAATATTGCAATCATGCAGGAAGCTTGCTACACCCACTGAGCAAGTCCAAAGCAATAAATCTCGACTGACTGTGTTCATCTCAGGACTTTCATAGTGTCTGAGAAATGTGTGGGCCTCATGACATCCTCCTTCTGCTAGACATGCTCATTCTCCTCCTACCCACACCTCTGAGGATTTCTCTTTTCCCATTTTAAGAGGAAACTCTGCTATTGGCCCGATCACCTTTGACACCACATGACATTGAAAACAAAATCCCAGGGTACTTAACTGTATGTGACCAGCGTCTGTGAAGTTACGTGAATTGCTATTTTAAGCACGTTTTTACTTTGGGGCCCAGTGGACAATGTTGCTTTGCTTTTCTGAAAGGGCTGATTGGTAACATGTGACAAAGTTATGTTGAAAAAGATGCTTAAGCTATATCTCAACAATTCAGCACTATATTGTTATGTCTTTTCATGTTTTCAGCACTTATCTTCAATCATATTTAATGTATTTAGACACAAAACACCGATATTTGCTTTGAGCCTCTTTAAGGCATTGTCTCATGTAAAGTGTTTTAATGGAGTGTAGTTAAGCTCAAAAGCCCCTGAATTTTGGAATTATAATTATTTTTTTAATTTGTTGAATGGGAATCATTCACTGCGATTGGCTGGCAACCAGTTCAGGGTGTACCCCGCCTCCTGCCCGATGACAGCTGGGATAGGCTCCAGCACGCCCGCGACCCTAGTGAGGAGAAGCGGCTCAGAAAATGGATGGATGGATGGATGAATCATTCATTCATTCATTTTCCGTACTGCTTATCCTCACTATGGTCACGGGAGTGCTGGAGCCTATCCCAGCTATCTTCGAGCGAGACACGGGGTACGCCCTGAACTGGTCGCCAGCCAATCGCAGGGCACATACAGTATAAACAAACAACCATTCACACTCACATTCACACCTACGGACAATTTAGAGTCCTCAATTAACCTACCACGCATATTTTTAGGATGTGGGAGGAAACCGGAGTACCCGGAGAACATGCAAACTCCATACAGGCGAGGCCAGATTTGAACCCCGGTCCTCAGAACTGTGAGGCAGATGTGCTAACCAGTCGTCCACCTTTTTTAAAAATTTCGTTTGGAAAAAGATTCATATTCCTGCCCATTTTAAGGAAACACAACCTTTTGCACAAAGGCAGAAGCTAGAACATGCTAATCAACTGTAAATTGAGAGCAGTGGATATGCCTATTTTGGGAAAGAGCATGAATCATTTGGATGTGTAACTTCTTGCCAAAGTATAACAAATAATGAAAATTGTATTGTTTATATCGCTTAAGAACATCTTCTGCCTCTAATGGGAAAAGTTAAGGCTTAGTTACAAACATCAGTGAACTAATCAGACCTTAAAGAAACATCAGTAGAAACCAAAAATATATATGAATATATGAAATGGTCTGAGGTGTCTGAACATGATGTGAATCACACGCTGTAGCTTTGCTGTTACCAAATGTCAACATGTCTTCACAACAATGGGAGCGTTATGGTATAGTCATGCCTCCAGTGGTATAGAATCTACAGCTGATATAGAAAGTGAACACACCCTAATGCAAAAAAATGTGACCAAGAACAGATTATTTAAACTAAACAACAACAAAAAACGATTCAACCTAATATGAAACAAATCTGTTTGGGGAAGCAACGTAAAAAGGTGCAATAAGATGACAATGAATTTTATGTGACTGTGCATTGAAGCTGTTTAGGTAGCTCCCAAAAGCCCAACAACTCAATCTGACATTTTCTGTTACAGTATTGTCTCACAGGAACAAAGCCAATAAAGCTGATAAATAGTGCCAGTTAAACCACATTTAATGGAATGCAGCTATGATTAATGTACTCTATTGGACAATATGTATGGTGTATATAACAAAATATAATAAATTCTGTATTTTAATGTTAATATTTTCCTTTGCGGATGTTTTGTGTGGGGGAAAAAAGAAACGTATTTAACCTTTGATTAAAATATCCTGCATTTTTTTTTACCCTTAAAGTACAAAAAGCATGAATAAAATATATCTGTGTTTATGGATGTTAACATTACATACATTGACATATATATATTTTTCATTTTTTAATGAACCATGAGCTAGTTTCTTGGACGCTTGAGTTTGAGCAAAACCTTACACAGAGTTGCAGCGCCTCTTAGTGGTAAATGCCTGTTACTGTTTAATGCAAAAATCGATTCAAACAGCACAGTGCATTCTCATTAATTAACAACAGAATGAAACAGTACACAGGAAACAACAGATTACAAAATAGTGACCTAAATTCATTACTAAATGCCTTTACTGGGAACTAACGACATTAAGAAAATGTGACTGTTTCCGATACAACTTTTGCAGGATTTTTTTTTGTTAATGCTCACATGGGTGAAAACACATTGGTCATTGTTCCTGCCCACAGATAATCTATTCCCTTACCCAACTGTTCATAAAGATGGGGAGAGAGGGCGGGGGTCTTTTGTTTCAAAATTGGTCGGTTGACCTACTTTTTTTTTTTTTTTTTTTTTCAAGAGCAGAGACACGATCAAGTCATTTTTAAACCTTTGTTTTTCGCGTTTTTACTTGACTGCTATCACAGGCAAATGGGAGTAAATAAGAAGAATTCAATCGTGGGTGTTTTAACATAACGAGTAAACACCTGGGATGACAGCAACATGAAATGTATGTTGATAAATGCTTGCTCCAACTAGTACAATATTTTAGTTACTAGCTAAGAAGCTCACGTGTTTGGAGAAGCCAGGCAAGCTAGCTAGCTTGGAATCCGTCGAGACACGTTCGTGCTTGATCGTAAATCCGAAAGGAGCCGAAGTGGCATTGCTGAGCACGCTCGCACTCAGCCCAGCCATTGATCCCAACCGTCAGTCTATCTGTCAGCTATCGATCCGATACCACGTCATAACAGGTAGTATTAGCGATGTAGACACCGATACCATTTTTTTGGTTTTAAATACCAAAATGAATTTGCTCATCCGAATGAATGCTAACAAAACCTTGAAGTGTTCTTCTCCCTGTTTCCCTGTGCATTGTAAATGAGATAAAAACCAGGAAGTCATTTGAGCACAGTTTATTTAGTAAATAGAAAATATGGTATTATCATAATAAAAGTTTACTTCACTTCCTATATTGTAAATGTAGCAAATATATAGTATTCCTTTCACAGTTAATGCACAAGTATATTATATATAGTATTCAATGTAGGCAGCACGGTGGGCGACTGGTTAGCACATCTGCCTCACAGTTCTGAGGATCCGGGTTGAAATCCGGCCTCGCCTGTGTGGAGTTTGGATGTTCTCCTCATGCCTGTGTGGGTTTTCTCCAGGTACTCCAGTTTCCTCCCCAAAACATGCATGGTAGGTTCATTGGAAACTTTAAATTGCCCGTAGGTGAGAATGTGAGTGTGAATGGTTGTTTGTTTCTATGTGCCCTGCGATTGGCTAGTGACCAGTTCAGGGTGTACCCCGCCTCTCGCCCAGAGTCAGCTGGGACAGGCTCCAGCACGCCCGGATAAGCGGTATGGGAAAAACATATGTAAAAAAAAAAATCATAACAATTATACCGGCATTACTACATTACCTTTATTGCTCAGTGACTGTGTTTTTTATGTCTTTATGTCTCAAATGTATTCTCTGGCGTGGCTGCAACTCTGCCTTGGGTGTTTTTGACATACTTGACAAATAAAGATGATTCTGATTCTGAAAATGGATGGATGGTATTCAATTTAATAACATGTTCTGTGAGGTAAATGCATTAAAATAATGTTTAAATGTGAATGTAAATAACATATGTGCCATTTAATCTGTACATTCATCCAGGTCAGTTTATTCTGCTTTGGTGAGAGGTGAAATGACAAAGACAACCACAACAGTCCAGTTGCGATCGATTAAATGCTCTAAAACTAGCCAGCGGCACTTTAAAGTTTGGCATATAAACTAATGTGGAGGATGAATAAAATATTACTTTCACAAATATTATCTGGCACAGTTACGGACTGGTTAGAACATCTGCCTCACAGTTCTGGGGGTTCAAGGTTTGAATCCAGGCTCCAGCCTTCCTGTGTGGAGTTTGCATGTTCTCCCTGTGACTGTGTGTTATTTTTTTTCTGGAAACTTCAGCTTCCTCCCACATTCCATAAACATGCACCCCAATCAGCAAACTTACGTTGCACCGACGTTGGCCCGTCATCAAAATTTCCATCGCCCTGATGTTGCACGGAGAGTGTTTCCTCATTGGCAATATGTCGCCCGGACGCCGGCATTTAATCAAAAATGACCTCCTAACCAGACACTCCTGAGTCACTAACAGGTGGTACAACATCAAAACAAAAGAGGGGGAGCAAAGTGTGTCTCCTCCGCGCTGCGACCACTCCGTGCGGCACTTAAGTTGTAGGTAGCGGTGACTAGTAGGCATGGGCCGGTTACTGGTTTTGAGGTATACCGCGGTTTTAAAAAGTCACCGTTTCCAAACTGCTAAAACTTTCCATTTGCGGTATGAGCTGTTTTTCTTTTTTCAGTCATCAGTGCATGCATGCAAAGTGACACGACCCCTTCCCCTCCCATTGTTGGTATGAGCAGTCAGTAAGGGTAGCCTTCTACGCCTTGGTCGATTTAAGGATATCACATTTACAACAGTGCCACCTCTTTGACAAATTCAGGATAACCTTATTATATAACTATAATGCTGTCTAAAGTGTTTACTCACAAGAGGGAGAAGAGCTGAGAAATAACCAGCCTACTTTTACTGTTGTACTACATTTTGATTTTATGTTGTAAAAATGTTTTTTTGATGATTTTTTTTTTTATTTACCCAAACATTTCAAAATAATACACGTCAGAGATGTAATTGCAATTGCCGTGATACCGCAAACTCGTGGCATTTTTGCTAAGCATCTCGTCAGAATCTGATACCGGTCCCTGCTAAGAGTGAAGAGTCAGTAGCAACACACAAACGCCGTCAGCTAAGTTACTCCTTTGCCAAAATCGCAGTAAGCGCATACAGCGGGAAACAGGAAGTGAAGTATCGATCTGCTGACGCCAATGTCGAGCAGCGTCCGCGCTGAAGTCGGTATCGATAATGTCGACGTTTGTCTCGAGCCGCCCACCGCGTCTGCTGCCAGGAAAGGAAAGGAGGGCTTGAGTTCTACCCGCGGCGGTGTGTGCACGGGACGAGGCAGGCTGTGGAATACTCACACGAATTAGTCCAATTTCATCGGAACAGTTTGTCCTTGCGTTGTTGTGGGGGGGACAAAGTGGTGCCGAGGCCGGGACGAGGTGCTCGCAAGCGGTCGCAGGTTGGCGGTCCGGTGGGTTCTTTGGTGAGCGAGGAAGCCAGCGAAAGTAAACGCCGTCTCTCATTCTGTTAAGACGTTTAAAAGCAATGAACACCACAGCGGCGACTGTTCATTTCTGGACACACGTGAAATCTGTCAGAATGACGCATGTTCGCCGGCGGTTTTATTGATTGACGGCCAGCCCGTGAGCAGCGCGTAGAGAGCTTGTCGGCCACTATGTTTTGAAAGAGAGCCAATCACATCTGCTATTCAAATCCACGCTTATGTCACTGACCTATATCTCATGTACGTGCGCCAAGAGCCCGCAGTCACCTCAACGCTAGGCCAGGCAGCATGGGGACGAACGGGGTAGACGATCAGGCACAGCCGTCTCGCGGGGTGTCCGCGACGGAGCAGTCGGCCGCGGGTCTCCCGGACGAGCAGGGCGATGGTGCCCAAGAGTCGGGGTGGAAGAAGGATGAACATTCAGCGGAGAGCGAGCGTCCACTCCCCCAGGAAGACAGCACCGTGCAAGTGATCGAGACTGGGTGCAAGCCAATCTCGTTCCCGGCTCTCGAAACTGACGCGGCAGAGAGCCGCGGCGGAGGATTTGTGCCGCCCGAAGGAGGTTTTGGCTGGCTGGTGGTTTTGGCAGCCACCTGGTGCAATGGTTCCATTTTCGGTATTCAGAACTCTTTTGGCATCCTACACATGATGTTGGTGAGGGAGCATGCAGACCCCGAGGACAAGACGTCTCAGTTCAAAGTGGGTAAGTAAGATGCATGCATTTATGCAGAGTGTACACTATATCACCTGTCTGACGAGAGATGGAGGTCGCCCTGCAGTTTATGTGCGTCTGCCACGATAATCATACAACAGTGGTAACTGACGCATGTCCCCTGCTAGTGAAAACAGCTTGGCATTTTTCTGGACCATTTTATCACGGCAAACCAGCCACTTGCCTCTTGTTTTGGTCTTGGAGAAGGTTGATATTTAACAATTACTGTATTATTATTGTAGTTGTAAAGTGCTCTATATGACTAACCAGAACACTTGCTATATCAACTTAACCTCATCATCCACGTTCTGCAAATCGAGTAAACTTGAATTGAGTTTGTGTTTTCCATTGAAAGGCAGCATTGAATGGACTGTGTTCTGTTTCCTAAGTAGGGACCAAATACGAGGTTTGTCAGAAAACATCCAAGATGAATGTGACAAAAGACATAATAACAATAATAATATTCATTCAGGCACGGTGGACGACTGGTTAGCACATCTAACTCAAAGTTCTGAGGACCGAGGTTCAAATCCCAGCCCCACCTGTGTGGAGTTTGCATGTTCTCCCCGTGCCTGCGTGGGTTCTCTCCGGGCAATCCGGTTTCCTCCCACATGCCAAAAACATGCCTGGTAGGCTGATCGAAGACTTTAAATTTCCCGTAGGTGTGAATGTGAGTGTGAATGGTTGTGTTTCTATGTGTCCTGAGATTGGCTGGCCATCGGTTCAGGGCGTACCCTGCCTCCCGCCCGAAGATAGCTGGGATAGGCTCCAGCACGCCCGCCACCCGAGTGAGGAGAAGCGATAAAAAGAAAATGGATGTATTGATGATGATGATAATAATAATAATAATAATAATAACATTATTCATTCATTCATTCATTTGCCATAGTGCTTATCCTCACAAGGGTCGCGGACGTGCTAGAGCTTATCCCAGCTAACTCCGGGCGAGAGGCGGGGTACACCCTGAACTGGTCGCCAGCCAATTGCAGGGCACATACAAACAAACAACCACTCGCACTCACATTCACACCTGCGGGCAATTTAGAGTTTTCAATTAACCTACCATGGATGTTTTTGGGATGTGGGAGGAAACTGGAGTATCCGGACAAAACCCACACAGGCACGGGGAGAACATACAAACTCCACACAGACGAGGTCGGATTTGAACCCGGGTCGTCAGAACAGTGATATTCTTTTCGGCCAGGAACTGTAAGATGCTTAGGTCATTGTGAGCATCCGCATGTGATTAAGATGCCACGAGTAGTCCTGCTACAACTCTGGCCTCTTCTCGTGCACTGAACGAAGCAAATGGTGCAGGATCTCTTTGTACATGTGCTATTTGATCGTCTGGCCCTGGAGCAACAAATCGCAGTAGCCCATAATAATAAATGATAATAACTACCCCCCTAGTTACATCATCAATTAACTGTGGCTAATAATTTTTTTTGGAAAGCTGAGTTAATTTTCACCGACCACACCTTAGCCTGATTACCTCCAGCCCTGGTCAATCAAGAAATCACTTAAATACATCCTGTCTGACAAAATGAAGTTGACCATAGTATCTTAAAAAAAAAAAAAAAAAAAAAAAAAAAGCTGAAACGAAATTCCACAATTCAAATCAATTCAAGAACAGATGAGAAATAAAATACAATGGGCAAAAAAGTATTTAGTCAGCCACCAATTGTCACACTTAAAAAGACGAGAGGCCTGTAATTTTCATCATAGGTGTACCTCACCTATGAGAGAAACAATGAGATAAAGAAAACAGAAAATCACATTGTCTGATTTAAAAAGCAATTTATGGTGAGTATTTGGTCACCTACAAACAAGCAAGATTTCTGGCTCTCACAGAC